>NW_004524721.1:3923673-3929104 GCF_000260255.1 Octodon degus
CAACAAGGACTCCATTTTCTTTTAAACTGCACTTTAGAAGTCACTTAAACTTTAGGTGAATTCATTCCTCACCTCTTTCCCTCTTATTTACCCATAAAATCCTCCAAAGAGAACAAATCACTAACCTAAGGAACAAACAGTTAAAACAAATTGTAGATAAACTAAAATTTAACAGTACTAACCCCTGGGAGTAAACTTTGTGACATTTTTTTGTAAAATTCCAAAATGAGGCAATGTGATACCATGATTACTTGTAAATGTATAAACACCCAGTACACAGTTCTCTGATCTTGGATGTTCCATCATTTTGCATCAGGTCATCATCCTATGGCAATAAAGGCCTCGTTTGTTCCCATTCTTGGTCTCCTGTGAGTGTCTATCTTGTTGAATTTTGCTGCAACTATTCGCTAACAAAATATGAATGGCTAAATTTGTGATAAAATAGGATCTTAGAACAAAGAAACAGCAAATTGATTTTATAAAGCAGACCCTTTAATTGTAGAAAAATTATTCAAAGCCCACGATGAGGTGAAGTATATATTTTTTGCTATATATTTTATGTAGCTGATGAAATGACTTCATGTGGCATGCAAAAGCATAAGTTAAATTAAAACATTAAATCTGCTTGAGGTAAGGTTTGATTCTTAAGAACTCAAAGACAAGGCAGGCCAAATAGCTCAGTAGATTAAAGTGCCTGCTTAGGCAGACGAAGGGGATGGAGGTTTGATCCCTGGGCCTGCAGTGCCTGCCCCACCCTTCAGGGTGTGCTGAGAAGGTGACTGAGACTGGGCATGGTGGCGTGAACCTGTAATCCCAGCGCTTGGGAGGCTGAAAACAGGAGAATCACTACGCATCCGATCTATGTAGGGAGACCCTTTAGGCTCTGTAGACTCTGTACTAAACATAAAAAAATCCAAAAAAGTCCTCAAAGACAAATGTTAAGAAGGTAGTAAGGCAAGTAGGTTGTAGATAGGGCCAAAACCAGGAACATAAATAACTAAAGTTTGACAACAGTATTTGTTAGCAAGTTAATTAAAAGTCACACGCTTGAAACACACTTCATTAGAACTTGCATCATTTTGATACACTAATTTTTCCTTTATTTTCAATATATTAATGAATTCTTCTAAAAAGAGTTTATACTTTGACTAGGACTATAAAAATTAAAATAAATGCTTGACTGTATTAACTTTTCACAGAAATAAATTAATGCTCAGTCAATTTCCAATGGTGACTAATTAAGAAAGTTTCTTTTCTTCTCTTTTCTTTGGTGATACTGGGAATCAAATTCAGAGCCTGCTACCTCATGCCTAGACAGATGTTCTACCACTGAACTATATTACTAACTCTGCAGTTTTGTTTTTGTTTATTTTTGATATTATGATCTTTTCATTTGTTTACTTCTTGCTATGGAGAAATACAAATATTTTATATTTTAAAATATTTCATAATTAAGAATGAATGAAATATATTGGCTTCTATATATTATGTCTGCTTAGGAAAGCTATCTACTTTTTGAGATTATAAAATTATATAAATATTTCTCCTATATTTTTCTCCTACATTTCATATATAGCATTTAGATTTTTAATTCATAAAACTCATTAAGATGTAATCTGTGAGGTAGTAGTGTAGTTTTTGATTTCAGACATGTTATCCCAAGATAATTTATTAAAGAATTATTTTTTTCCATTTAATTTAGAATGCTGCCTTATTCAGGAGACATTAATTACCCTTTATTAGGATACATAAAGGGAGAATAATAATCCAAATAAAGTAAAACGTTAACCACGGAGAACACTGGGAAAAAAAAACATGGTGTCTTTGTAGTATTTGTTCATTTTTTCTGTCAGCTTAAAATTATTTCAAAATAAAATTGCAATCACATATATTAGTTCCTTTTTCTTTTGTATTTATTACAGGGACTACAGGGTCTCACTACTTGTGGTGATCCTCCTGTTTTTCAGCCTCCCAAGTGCTGGGATTACAGGTGTGCAACACCATGCCCTGTTTCATTCAGTGTCTCAGCGCGCCCCGGTGGGGGGCTGGCACCCACCTTGGGATTGAACGCCAGTCCCTGTGCCTGTGCTTTAATCCACTGAGCTATCTGGCCAGGCCTATATTAGTCCCTTTTAATTCCCTTATTTTGGCAAGTTAGGAAGACCAAGCTTTACTCACTCTTCCCAATCATAACCTAGTTTGAAAGAATAGAATACTTAGAAAATTCACAAATGCAGATGAAACAGGAGATTTTCAAATGGCTGGAAAAATACTCAATAATCTCAAAAGCAATTGATAAGGGTCAAGTTGAAGAACAGACCTTAGGCTTGGGGAGACAAGGGAGGGCCTTCACACCATGCAATTTTGGGGCCTACCTTTTGGGAGAGCTCTATTAGCTAAGCAAACCTCAGTGCGACAAGCACTAGCACACAAGGAAGGAAGAGGACCCTAACTGAACGGAGGTCCAAGAAACAAGCTCTTCTTCCTGCCGTTGACAGTATTCAGTTGTGGGTTGAGAACATCCCTGACTCTGACCGGTTAGGACAGTGACTTCCCCCACCGCGGATGTGCAGAGATCGATCTCCAGCGTTCACTCAGACCTGCTCCTCTCTGGGAGGGAAGATAAAGCCCTCATTTCCAGAAATGTCATCACCATCTTAACATTCACTTCTTTTTTTTCCCCCCATATAGAGGGTGTTCAGGGTCTCACTACTAGATTGGTCTCGTAGTGACCCACCTGTTTACAGCCTCCCAAGTGCTGGGATTCTAGGCATGCAGTGTGTCCCTGGGGCAGGCCAGCAAGGCAGGCCCAGGGATCAAACCCTGGCCCCTGCGCCTGCTTGCAGGCGCTTTAATCTGCTGAGCTATTTGACCAGCCCAACACTTACTGCTTAACCAAGTACCTTTTCATCAATGGGTGCCCCTTCTTGCATAGAATCGAAACTTTTTGAAATGTTATTGGCAATATACAAGAGATACTAACTAAATTTACTTTTTTTTTTCTTTCTTAAAATAGTCTTCTAAAACACAGACTCTACTTTGTAGAAAATTCAGGATTTCCATCTTAGGAATACTGTAGTAAATAATTGTTATATTGATATTTTGTGTAAAAAGTGTTTATTCTCTGAATCAAAAGAAAAAAAAAACATTTCTGAGAACATTGTAAAGCACACTAAAGCTCACCAAATTTTATAATCTGCGTCAGTGGCCCTGGGACCTGTGGTCAATGCGGCCAGTGGACCTGACAGTGGGTAACCTCTAAGTTCAGCCGCTCTTGGCAGAGCTGCAGTTTGTGGATGAGTGGCTTTCACATTCCTTTGAAGGCAGTGAGTCCATCTAGGAGGCCATACTAACTCCTACTTAGTCCTTTAAAGTGTGACCTTTGCTCAAAGGTTGATGAAAGTCCTCTACTAAAGAAGATGACATTTTTTTTCAGCTAGTTTTTAAAAGGCTGAACATGGGAAGATTGTTCAGTAGTGGTGGTAATAAAGGTTTGCATCCGGTGAAAATTGTTTTTTGGATACAGTAAATAAGGGCATTGTCAAAACAGAGCATATGTGTGACCAACATATTAAATTAACTGAATTCAGAAGGACAGAATTAGAGATGAACTCCTTATTCTCCACTACTGTCACAGTTACATCAGGAATACGCAGTATTGTCAGTCCCCAGTTTTTATAAAAGATAGCATTCTTGCCATACTACAGTCAAATTCTGTAATCCCCTTTTGCCCTGATTTGCAGGTTAAGAAGGTAAGCTTACCTGTGTTAGAAGATCCATCTCTCCCAGCAAAGTGCTGAACATTTGGTCTATGTCATCATTTGATTCACCCATCTGAAAAAGAAAGAAATTCAGATATATAGCAGTCTGACAAAAGTTCATCCTGGGATAATTGTTGTGGCTTTGTTGTAGGCAGGTGAGTTAGATAGAAATATTATAAGCAGTCAGATAGGGCTGGGCCCCCAAGGAGACAATATGGAAGACAAGGTGACTTTGCAAGGAGAGATAGGCACTTCTGCTTGGCCAGACCTCAAGATAAAAGATCAAACAAATGCATACCTCCCTAAGGACAGACATCATGGACAGCTATTCTATTTATTTATTTTTTTAATTATTTTTTGATATAGGGTCTTGCTATGCATTTTGGACTTCTAGTGATCCTCCTGTCTCAGCCTCTCCAGCACTGGTATTATAGGCATGGACCATCATGCTTGGCATGACATGTGGTAACGGGTATTGAACATGGGCTACTGTACTTTCCAGGCATGTGCTTATGCCACCGGGCTGTCTCCCCAGCCTAGGGATCGATATGCTAAATAGATGTCTTACCTTGAGGACACCTGAAAGAGTCACTAACACGGCCCCCTACAGGAAAAGACCCTGTTCTGTATTCATGACCACTTGCTACATGACTTGCTTCCCCATTTGGTCCTGGATTTAATCAATTTTGCCTGGGCAACTGTGCTTGTAACTTCATGGGTTTACCACAGTTTTGTCTCATCTCATGCCCACCTACCAAGTTCCCATGTTTTCCACCTTGGATCTGCCTCACCACATAGTTTTACTCTATACAAATCCCTAGAAAAGACAGATTGGAGGACAACCCACTCAGGCCCCTCTTTTGTCCCTCTCTCAGACAGGAGCTTTCTTTCCTTTGGTAAATATATTTTGCTCTTAACCTCTGTTGTTCCTAAAATTCATTCTTTGGTTTTAGAGCACATGAACTTGGCTCAGGTATCTTTCAGGTTGAGAGTTTTGTTCCCCTACTGATCCTGACTCTAGATATTCCCCATCACAGTTCAGGACCATGGCACAGCACAGAAGGATGAAAGATTACACAGAGTCTTTGTCTAGTCTATACCCCAAGAGGGCTCTAAGGGGCTGCCATGAACGAAGATCTCTCAATATGAGAGTCTCAAATGGCAGCCCTGATCTAAAACCTCTTTGGCCTTTTTTTAGAACCAGGAAGCAGGGATCAAAAAACAAAGAACAGGTGTCTCAAGTATGGGACAGAGGAAGAGCAAGGGTTGGTGAGGATGGCCAGTTAAATGGTTGACTTTGAGACTAATTTACATGATAAAGGAGTGTGAGGAGGGCAAAGGCCAGAACAGTCATTCCTTAAGTAATGCATTTGATCTTACTGTGACTTATGGCCCAACAGGCTCTCTTTTAATCACTAGCCATGCATTCCAGGAGTTTTTAGGCGTGTGGCTCTCAAAGCCCCTTATTTCTGCACTTCCAGCTTGTATACCTGTGGTCCGAAGCCTCATTAGGTCATAGTTGGGGCATTTCAGACCTCACTGGATTAGGGTGTATGAATGTGCATTTAAGGGTGTGATACTGGGATTAAGGCTGTAGATAATGGAAGTCTCGCCTTGGGTATGGAATATAAAGGGACAGAAAGAAAGCAGGCTTGCTGCTGCTGCTGCTG
>NW_004524721.1:3930594-3931548 GCF_000260255.1 Octodon degus
TTATTATGGTCCTGATCCAATATGGCTGGATCCCAAAACACAACAGATTGCCTTCTGTTGGCCACCTCTTCCTTCACCCCACCCAGCCCTGAACACAACTTTGACGCTTCCCACACAAGGGAGCCCCCAATCAGCTCATTATATTTCACTGAACCTGCCTCTTGAGCTCCACCCCTAGCAAAACTCCACAAAACTTCAGCCTTCCTTTTTGTCTCAGGTCAAAGGTCCTCCCTGTCTCTCTGAGGTTCCATCTATATCGTCAGAGTCAATAAAAGTCCCCCCTCTCCCCTTTTCCTTTTCTTTCTGCTTCTCTGCAATGCTGGGAAAACCTAGCAGTTTAATTCTTCTATCATATACATTCCCATCTCCTGATTTTGAGGCAGAGTGCTGCCCTCCCTCCCACGTATAAAAGCATAAAAGCTACTGTGAGCTCCAGTTATTGACTACATATACATGTAGTTTCAAATTTTGTTTTATAAATATTTTGTATTGAAGGAGGGGCAGTGGATTTGCTGTGAGAGATGTTAATTTTCTGGACTACCCTGTCTGGCTTCCTCTTGCGAAAGCATGTCAGCTGTAAGACTGGATTGACCTGGTGGGGCCAGGAGAGGGACTTTTGTTAAAGGACTTTTGTTAACCAGAGACCCTGCCACTGGTTAAAGAGTGCAACAGTGGGACACTTAATTCACATGTAGTTTTATTCCCTTTATGTTGCTTACAAAATGTTTGAGTCAGAGCTTCCTGCTGTGGTTTGGATGCAGTTTGCTCCCCAAAGGTTCAGGTGCTGGAAACTTAGCCCCCTAGGTGGAACATTTAAGAAGTGGGGCCCACTGGGAGATGAGCAGGTGACAGGCTCAGCTTCCGCAGGGATGAATACAATCTCTGAATGGAGTGGCTCTCCTGAAAAAGAGTTGACACAAGGCAGGGCTAGCTGTCGGCTCTGAGCTGGCCTTC
>NW_004524721.1:3932813-3957019 GCF_000260255.1 Octodon degus
TAACATAAATTTTTATTAATCCGTAAGTGCACTGATTACCCTTCCTGAAAGAAAACATTCAAAATAAAGAAGCAAGAGTCACACAGATCATAGATCTCTCTCTCTCTCTCTCTCTCTCTCTCTCTCTCTCTCTCACACACACACACACACACACACACAGACTCTCACATGGAAAAACAGGACTGTGCCTACTAGTATGTGTGGTATTTTCCAAAGGTCAAGAGAGATAAAGAAAGAACATATAGCTCCAAAAGCTAAAAGCATTATTTGGGTTAGCACCCAAAGAGTTGGGTGGAGTGGAGCTTTAATACATTGCAAAACAAGCCACACAAACACCACAACTGGGTGGAGTTAATCATTTTTTCATGAGTATGTCATTGTTGATTTCATCTTGGGTCTAGGGAAAACCAGAAATTGCTGATTAAGAGAAAACTGGAATAGCATATTATCAGATAGTTCTTGGGAGATTATTAGCATGTAACTTCTACTGTCACAATTTTAAAAATGTAATCATTCATTGTACTTTCTGATCACCTTGTATTATAATTATCTTCCTTCACCAACAAAAACCCCTGAAAATCAGGGAGCTCAAATGTTTAAGCAAGGCGATTGCTGGGTTCAGGATTTACAGATAAGTTTGTAGAGGGCCAAGGCCAGCAGCTGTTTCTACCTGGTATGGAGGTGCTGCTGAGGAGCTGAAAGAAAAGCCAGGCACTGAATCGTGATTAGGATTTTAAGATGGGAATATAGACAGGGGACATTACTTAAGGGAACAGCAAATCCACAGAGAGCATACACAGACAAACAGAGCAGTAGCCAAGACCTGTTCAGAAGACATCAAGGTGCCTGAACAGCATATATTGACCCCTGAAAAGTAGAGTGGAGCAAATTATGAAAGATTTTGAAAGCCACGCTACGCACCTAAGAACTCTTACTTTCTTACCCCACTGGTAAGCAGTGTTTTGAGTCTATAATCAGCATGCCAGACTAAAATACAAATGGAATTAACATGAAATAAGGTTGAAAATTCTGAGGCTGCCTTGTTATCAATTTATATGATTTTAAAAAATTATTTTAAATTGAAAAAACTAGTCAGTATTCTCTGTTTCCAAGAAAAAAATTGACCAACATATGGCTATAGATTACAAAGAAGAGAAAAAAAATTTTTTTTCAAAAAATGTGCTCGTGAGAGGGATGACTTTAAATATCAAATATCCTAAAGAACCCAAACCATCACAAATGCTGGTGGAAACTGGTATACAATGTGGGTGGAAAACAACAATATCAACTTTTACTTGATTCCTTCAGAGTAGTACTTTTTCAAAAAGCAACGAGCCCTTCATCAAGGGGAAGTGGTTTACGGAATAACACAGCACACAGTTAAAGTTGCTGCAATGTTTGGGGGAAGGGAGAGGGGCAGCTAAAGGTTCTATGTAATATAAAACGGGAAACAAAGGCATTTCTAAAATTTCCCATAAGGTCAAATTAACTGACTTAACAAAAGTCTAAGATGAAGAAACCTCTTGGACCTACTTAATTCAGCTTTTCATAGGATGGCTGAGGGCAGTTGAAAAGTCAAGAAATATACTGGCAAGCAGTTATTCTGGCTAATAGGATAGTCACTGTTGTCATATAATCTAACATGACAATTAGTCACAAAGGAAAACTTGTGTGGTGCTTGAATTTATGTATACCTGTGGTCAAGAATATCCCAGACAATAGGGTTGTTTTTTTGTAAGCAATGTTGTCATGGTGCAAGTTAGGTTGAAGTAACATTAAAAAAAAAACCAAAACAGCTAATCACTGAATGACATGATTTCTTTCAGTAACCTGACACTGATGGGGTGCTTAAAAGTCTTAAAATTTGGCAAAGCACAAAGATACACACATATGCACATGTCCACAAAATGGCATGAGCTACAACATTCAGAAAAGTATGAATTTTAAATGCCCTTATTCCCACATTGCTTTGATTTTGGGCGAAGGCAAGGTGCATGTTCAGTGTTTGGGCTAGTGTCTTAGTTGCTCTTCTCTCATTGCTGGGACAAATACCTGACACTCAAAATGAGAGAAGAAAGATTTATTTAGCTCACAGTTACTGGAGTTTTCAAGACACTGGAGGGGAGGCTGGGGTGCTGCCGTGCCAAGGATGACCCTCTTCACATCTCTGAGAAAGCACAGGCTAGCCAGTTTAACGGTTTGCTCCTCTCTGGCCCCACCCTGGTCCTCTGGCCCCACGCCTCAAGCCACTAGTTGCTCCTCCAGCTGCCTCTGCCCCATAATTTACATGAGGCTTTGGAGGGACAACTAGACACAAACCATAACAGCTAGCGAGCGGGAAAGCAGGGTATTCTGTGAGATCAAGTTCCAGGGCAGTTAGTAAAATGACTCATTAGGACCTTAACATGTTTGAATACAATGCAGGAGTAAAATGGTTTGTGGCACAGAGAGCAAAGTCAGGCTGCACAAACACAATGGTCTCAAGTCCATCTCCCTGGATAGCTTTGCATTGTCTCTGGCTTTCCTTTTTTTTTTTTTTTTGGCCAGCTCAGCCCACTCTGAGGGCAGGGCTGGTGCACATGGTGCTGTGGATCGAACTGAGGTCCCTAAGCCTGCCTAAGCTTGCCTACACAGGTGCTTTAGACCACTGAGCTATCTCACTGGCCCCTCTAAAGAAACAAAAATAGGAAGTTTTCTACTCACTGATACTGTAAATAAATTTGTTTCTACCATTGCACTAAGCTATTCATGTCAAGATTACCAATAACCTCCATGTTACTAAATCCAGGGGCTGAACTCTAGTCAGCATCTTACACAAAACTTAACTTTGTTGAGCACTCCTTTTGCATCCAGGGGTTTCACATCTGCAGACTGAACTAAATGTGGGACAAAAATATTTGAAAAAGAATTCATCTACTCTGAACATGTATAGACTATTTTGTTACCAATCTCTAACACAGTGTAACAATTTTCTACATAGCATTTGTGTAGTAGCAGATATTGTAAGTAATCTAGAGATGATAAAAAGTACAGGGGAGGGTATGGGAAACTTTCACACAAATAGTATGTTATTTTATATAAGGCACTGAGTAACTTCAAATTTGCTATCTGCAGAGATCCTGGAACTAATGTCCCATGGAGACCAAACGATGTTTTTTCTTCATGTGGCTTTCCTGACAGCTTTCTTGCTTTTCCTTCTAACAGTGCCAGTTTACTCTGATGTGCATAAAGCTACACTGCAGAGCCCTCCACCAGCTGGCCCATTTGACTGCTTCTCCTTTGGCATCCTATGCAGCAGCACAGAACATTGCTCTTCCTGGGAGTTTGCCCAGGTACTGGTCCTCCGCCTTGGAGTGGGGTCAGGTGCTGCCCAACTAGAACTATCTCCACATCATCCAGATCCAGCAAGAACCACCTTATGGAGAATCTCATGGAGCCATCTTCCATCCCAAGGAGATCAGAAAATGATGCTGTGTGGTATGGTCACCTTGCCCAACTTCAGGACCATCTTAGTAGTAGTTGGACTGGCTGTGCAGTTCTGGTGGAGCCGGCAAACTGCTCCCTGGGCCCCTGGAGCCAGGGCAGCATGGCTGTGGTTCTCTGAGGTCTTGCTCCTGGGTGAGCAGCACTGCCAGAGCAAGAAACCACAGAGGAAGTTACAGAGGTGGCCTCACCATGCAGAGATGTTAGGCTAAAGCATAGTTTTTTTCTAAACTAGCAGTCATAAAAACTAATTATCAGCAACCATGCTAGGAGACTAAATCATTTCTCTATTACTTTTACAGAAAGTGATATTTCTAATTAATTCTCACATAAAGAGGTGATCAAAGGATGTGAGGCCCAAAATGTGGCAAAAGTAAGGCATGACATTAGTGATCACAAAATTTAGAATGCTTTTTAGATATTTGCTAGTATTTAAAGGTCGGTAATGCATTATGGTTTCCTTTCTGACTCTAATAAATACTTTTTTGGTGCTAGATTCTGAATGCAGGACTTGATCCATGCAAAGTGTGCAATCTATCACTAGAAGCTGCCAGCCTCTAAATATTTAATTTTGTTCTTAATTTTTCCTTCATAATTTTGTATTATTTTTTCAAGAGAGTCTTGCAAAATTGCATAGGATTCAGGCCTTAGAGATCATGGTCGGTTCTGACCTAACAGGCTTCTTCTTCAGCTTCTTCTGCTGGTTATTCCCTCATCCATCCTTTTCTGACCTTATGCTGTCTTCTGGTTTCTATGTGCATGCTCCAATGGTCTGATGCAGACTCGCTGCTTTAAGAATCACATATGCACTATCTACATCCAAGGTTATCTCTGGCCAGACTTTTGTCTGTTTCACGTATCCAACTGTCTATTCACCTCCACTCGCAATCTTACCCCACCACTTAGCCTCAAGGATTTTATCTCTTTTAACACCCAGCTCCAGGGGCCCCCCAGCTGTCCCTTGAGCACTCAGTATGCATCTGCCTGTGCTTTGCTCTGTCTGGAACACCTGCTCTCAACTTAACTAAGTAACTGCTTCTTCACTGCCTTTAGTTCTTTGCTTTGCTGAGGTCTCCTAGAGACCTGTGCTGACCTAACTCAAAACCAACCCTTCCCCACTGTTCTTGCCTTCCCCTGTTTATATTTTTTCTCTACTTATCAACTAGAATGTAAGCCCAATGAAGGCAGGGATTTAACTGTTTCCTTTATACTACTGTACTCCTAGTAAACAGAACTAGATAGATGACAAAAAGATATATGTGCATCTATATCAATATATAACTGACACTAAATTAGTATTTGTTATCTGAGAGGATAAATAAAAAATTAGATGTAATAGTCATTGAAGCTCCACAAAGGTACAGGATAATTTCTAAAACTTCTAAGAACTAAGAGATACAACCTTGTCTATTACTGAAGTAATGAAAACCAGGCAGGCCTGCTGAGGCCTGTGGATTAGGATCTGGCTGTGCACATTTCCCAAGCTCTGTTAGAAAGCAGCAGATAGCCACTGAAGCTGGTGTTGTTATTATATAGAGTTACTGAAGTGGTAAATCGATCATAGGGGGTTATTTTTAATTTGTCAAATAGATTCCTAAGTTGCTGAAGAGCAGCAGAAACACTGAGATCAAAATAAAGAAAAAAAATAAAGAATAGCACTTCTTTAATTCAAGATGTATGTTTCTGTTTTAATGCTTCTGATATCTGGATGACTCATCTGGAAGGACAGGCAACTTGTCGACCCCAAGCAGCAATCTCCTAGGATGTGGCTTGCCTTAGCTGATTATGCATGAACTGAGCAGAGTAGCGCAGTTATCTACTCACCTAATTGTCATTTATTTGAGTTATTTGCATTGGCAATTCTGTTAGCTTTGTGTTACTGTGCAAAAATACCTGAAATAATCAACTTCCTAGATAAAAGGTTGATCCTGGCTCATGGTTTCAGAGATCGCAGCCCATGGTCACTTGGCTGCACTGCTCCAGGCCTGTGTGGCATAGCACATCATGGCAAGGGTGTGTGGTAGAGGAGGTTCCTTGATTTCCTGGCAGCCAGGAGCCATGGGGAGGGAAGAGGAGAGGTGGAGGAAGGCAGGGACCATTCAAGGACTCACCTCCATCAGGCTTTTTCCCACTAGCCCCACCTCCAGAAGGTTCTGTTTCCTCCCAGTGTTGCTACACACTGGTGATGAAGCCTTCAGTGTGGGCCTCTGGAGGGTGCTTATGAAATTACAGTAGTAGTGGAATACACTATGCAATTATTAATTTAAATCTGAATCCCAAATTGTTTCACAAGCTTTCAAATATTCACAGTGATGTAGTACCAAAGGTGAAAAGTTCACATTTGTGGCCATGCCAGACAATTAAGGAAGCAGAAATTTCTAAAACACTCAGATTTTTAAAATCTTTTCATTTTTAAAATCTTTTCATTTTTAAAATCTTTTCATTCATTACTGGGGATTGAACTCAGGACCCTTCACTTGACAGGCAGGCACTTATTCTTCTAAGCTATCTCCCCAGCCAAAACACTCAGATTGTATTTCTCAAAATCAAGAGAGACTGACATGCTGGATTTAACTACCATAAAAGATTCTCCATCAGCTGCCAAATGCTTCCAGTTAGAATTCAAGAGAAGTGATTAAACCTCCAGCAATAGATAATTCAACAGTGAAGTAAACTTTTGTGTTTAATCAAACAAGCATGGAAAAATACATGACATTCTCTGAACAGGACTGTGGCTTGGTGATGAACAGCCCTGTGTCCAGGCAGGCTCTGCAAACCTTTAAACCTCTAGGTTCTCAGTTTGAAGAAGTGAAGACGTACTTAATTTGTTGTATGAAGAAGTGACATGACTTCAGGAATAACTGCTGTTATCACTTGAGCTCTCTCTGAGCACTTAATGCAGCATCCTTGTACTTCCAAAAGGAAATGTCAAAGAAGTAATGAAGGAAACACGTAACAACATTGAGTATTCTCAGGATGAAAACTGAAAAATGACCTTTGGCACTGAGTGCACAGAAAATCTTGCTTACTTGTGGGACAGTGTGAAGTGGGGGACAGAGTATTTCCAGAAATGAATACGTTGTAGCTCAGCTGGTAGAATACTTGCCTTGAGCATGCAAGCACTTGGGTTCAAAGGAGTGGAAAATAAAGATAACGGTATGAATGACTTTCTCAGAAGATGGGGCCCACATTTCCACAGCAATTGTGATGTTTTCTCCTCTACCTTTTGGAATTCTCCCAAAGTCACTTGCATGGCTCCAAGTATCTTCCTTGTGGCCGCAATGCCCTATAATTTAATCAGCTCTCTGTTGTTGGTAATGTGTAACATGCTCTTCTTTTCAAAAACACGGCATGAGCCAGATGCACTCATCTGCGGAAAAACTATATGCAGATGGCTTCAGAATAAAATTGGAAAATGGCAACACTGCTTGTCTTTCTGTGGGGAGAGGAATTTTTTTGTGTGTTTTGTCTACATCAGAATTTTGCACCTGGCACTGCAAATCTCAAAGGATTTGGGGTACTAGTAAAGAAAATGGCCACTTGCAGTAAACTCTGCATTAATGAGCTGTGTCACTTATGTCTGTATATGTGAAAGTATTGGTGACTACTCTGACTGTTGGTTTATCCAAGACACGTTAGGGCAATGCTCGCCGAGGAAAAAGGGAACTTTGGTTTTAGTTTGTTTGTTGTTCAAGGATGGAACCCAAGCCCTTGGAAATGCTAAATACACATGCCCTACCACCGAGTGCACTTCCAGCCTCTCAGGGGGAACCTACTCTTAATTATTTTTTGAGTTTCTTAGGCAATATATTCTCTTTTTCCTTAAAGATAGTCCTGATAGAGAGCACACTGGCCAAGCAATGGCCGTGACTCATCCACATGGCTGACACTGACAAAGGTTCTACAATCTGAGGTACAGGATCTCAGGATAAATCCTGAGGGGATTTCACTGACCTTCTCAGACCCAAAAGCTACAACTCTTGTTGCACAGGTCCTGCTTTACCTTGGTCTTAACCATCCAGCAGAAAAGTATAAAAACGAAATATAAGAAGTAAAACTATGCTGTTAGGTTGAGCTGTAGGGGACTCAGGTCAACAATTTCTGATATTGCCAGTCAAGCAGAAGACCCAATACTATTATGGACTCTTTTAGAATATTTTACTGAGTTTACACACCTATAATATTCAAATAACAGAACTTAACAACAAAAAGGGGATGCAGATGAATGTCCATTTTGTATCTGTGTATTCAAATGGCTAGGATCGATATACAGTTACATTCTCTTAATGAATAGAGGGATTTGTTCTAATGGGGTTTATAAGTACGATGTCATGTCTGCATCTTGTACAGCAATTAACCACTAGGAAGAATGTATACAATGTGTTAATTATTGAAACTGTCCTACCAGTTTGGTTTGAAACTGTATCATTGCTATTTGTTTTTCAATAAATTTATGAAAAAGATACTCCTGATAATACATTTCATTCTCTTATTTTGAAAAAAGAAATTAATATTCTAAATAATTCAGTCTTAAACCAAACCAAAATAAGATATGTAATATTTTTTTTCTTCAAAATTATCTGTTATAGTATTGTGGTACAGTGTAGGGGTTTCCATTTTCTCCTCATCTCCCTTGGCACACACGAACCTATCTAGGGGGCCACAGCTTAGGGGCTCACAGAGCTGCATAGAGATGACCAGACCCAGCACTGTGACTCACTGGCTGTGTAACTTGGGGTGAGCTACTTAACCTCTCAGTATTTGTTTTCTCATTTTAAAAAAAGGTGTGATGAGAATTTACTTCATGGAGTCAAAGTGAGAATTCTACAAATTAACACACATAAAGTATTCAGAAGAGGGCCTGGCTTAGGTCTGAGAGCTCAGAAAATGTTGTTCAACACCATTAAGTAGTTGAGCCTGTAGTCATCATTGGACTTGCCTGGATGTCTGGAATGCTGGTGAGCAGTGATTCAGAGGATAGTGATTGCAACACAGTGTATTTTTAGATTGAAGTCTCTTTTGTCCACCAAGACAAGCATCAACCCCTAGGGTGTAATTGGCTGTCCCTGGTAGGCTGGGGAAGTCATGAAAGCAAAAGGAGAGGAATTTTTTTTAAAGACCATATCTTTTGATAGCCCAGAGGAAGCCAAAAGCATGGGCCTCTGCTGTGGTTTCTGATGGAACTGCCTAGATTAACACCAAGACCACACCAGATGCACAGCAGGAGGGTGGGGTTGCTGCGTGAGGAAGGATAGAAACGTCCACAGGGTCTGTGTGGCCAAGGACTGGTGGGCAGCACCCTGGGGCTGAGAGTCCTAGAAGGTGCAGGGGGAATGACAGACCCTCTGGACAAGACAGTCACATTCCAGAGCTCTGACATATGCCTCCAACTTTGTGAAGGATCCAAGAAAGTTGAGTTGAGTTTGTGAAAATACCATGCAGGTGCTGCGGCAGAGGCTGGTACCTAGTTCCTTTTACTACAGCCACAGTTCTCAGTTACGCCTTTGGTGTGCATGACCTAGGGATGAGCAAACGCACACACACAGCATTACTTCAGTTTCACAGAAGCTCATTTACTTGTGCAGTGATGGAGCACTGTTCCATATCATCATCTTCCATCTCTGAGTTAATTTATTCATCAGCTCAAGAAGCCCTTACAGAATGCAAATTGTCTGCCAGCTGCTAGAATGCACAACTTGAATATGTGTCAAATGAATGAAATTGTTCCCTGCAGTCTGAAGGGAAAGGCAGATTACACAGCTGTTAAGATCCTGTTCATGACTTTGGATCCTGAAAGATCTAGGTTCAGCTCAGCATTCGCTGTATAATGCTGTAAGATTTAATAACTTCAGCTCCTTCATTGATAAAATGGGAATGTTTCACTGGGTCAGGTAAGGACTAAACAACAGAATCTGTGCAAAGTGTTTATCAAATGCTTGCCCCTGTTGAATGTCCAGGAAGGGGAGATAGTGGTTTCTATCATTATTGCAGTTATTCTTATAGGTAGTACACATATCTCATGAAGGCAGCCTGTGAGAAGTGTGTGTTCATCTCGGATGCCCATTTCTGGATTGGGCCTTTAAATTTTGGGGCCCTAGTGTTTTTTTTTTTTTAGATCTTTATAAATTCTAGAGAGCAGACCTCTGTCTGAGTGCTTATTAGTTAAGATTTTTTCCAAATTTGTGGGTTCTCTTTTCACTTTATTGGTAATTCCTTTTGACATGCAAAAACTTCTCAATAAGAGGAGGCCCCAGTTGTTAATTCTTTCAAGTATTACCCATGTGATTTGATTTCTGTTCATGAACTCTTTGCCTACCCCTATGTCTTCAAGAGTTCCTCCTACATTCTCTTCCAGGAGATTTAGTGCCTCTGTTTTAATGTTTAGGTTTCTAATCCATTTTAACTTTAGCTTAGTGCATGGTGATTGACCTGGGTCAAATTTTAGTTTTTGGCATGTAGAGAGCCAGTTTTTTCAGCACTATTTGTTAAAGAGGCTATCTTTCTTCTAATAAGCATGTTTGGCCCCTTTGTTGAAGATAAGGTGGCTGAGTGTGTTTGTAGTGGCTTATTAAAAAACGAGGTATAAAAAGTAAAATCATATTAATATGCTGAGCTGTAAAAGGTTCAAGTCAACAACTTCTGACATTGCCAGTCCTACAGATAACCCACTACTATTATGGACTACTGGACGACATTGGATTATTTTGCTGAATTCATGTACCTATAATATTTAAATGGCAATTGAATACTCATCTCTGACAAAACTAAATAAAAAAAGGGGATACAAATGAAGGACCATTTTGTATCTGTATATACAAAATAGGATAGATATACAACTACTTTCTCTTAATTCAATGAGAAGAAAAATTTGTATTAGTAGTGTTTGGACAGGATATCATGTCTGCATATTGTACTATGAATAACCACTACAAATACAACAATATGCAATGTATTAATTATTGAAACTATCCTACTAATCAGTTTTGAAACTGTCTCATTGCTATTTGTTTCTCCGTAAAATTAATAATAATAAAAAGACAGCCTCAGACACGGGACAGCACTTGCAGATTCCTCTACTGAGTATTCTAGCAAGGTCAGAGCTAATATAAAGGTTGAGTTATTTAGCTTTTACCACAACAGTGATTCTCAAGATGCGGGTTCCCGTAACCAAAAGTGTTAGTATCACCTTGGCACTTACTGGAAATGTGAATTCTTGGGTCTCACCTGAAAATAATTGCATCAGAAACTCTGGGATTGGTGTTTTAACGAGGCTTCTACAGGATTCTCTTACATACTGAAATTTGAGAACCAGTGCTCTACAGATAGATGGCAAGATAGAAAAGGAGAGGAGAGGAACAGGGAGGAAGACAATTACAGACTATAAAGGCATTGAGAGAGTCGAAGACTTTAGCCGGAACAAAACTTCTGTTTTATGTTGTACATAGGGAAGGAAAGCAACCCCCATATCAATTATCTCAGTATTACAAATACAATAGAAAATCATCGTGTATCTTTACAGTTGGGAAAAAAAGCGGCTAGAGTGTTGTACAGAGTATAAAAGAATCTGGGTCTATTCTTTAAAGTGCAATATAATACAAAAGCATTCTTGTTAGAGTGTAAAAAGATTTGGTGTTATAACCTATGCATTCATGAATCATTCTTATTAGTGTTCCTTCCCTGGGCAACTGCATAATCTCTTAAAGCAAATATTCACTTCTATAAGATGATGGAGCATTTCCTTTCTTTATTCTCTCTCTCTCTCTCTCTCTCTCTCTCTCTCTCTCTCTCTCTCTCTCCTCTCTCTCTCTCTGTACTTGGCATTGCACCTAGCATCTCAAACATGTTAGGCAAGTTCTCTACCACTGTGCTAAATCCTGTCTTTTTTATTGCCATAATGTCTTTCAAGTAAAGTTTTTGGTTTTTTTTTAAAGGGTAAAAGTCACAGGACTGTCCTGCTACAATGCTGTACAGAGTTAGATTTTTTTTAAAGGGTAATAAATGAAAAAAAAAAAAAGACACAAGAATAAGAAAAAAAATGTCACAGGTCTGTCCTGTTACAATTCTTATATGGTTAGATTTCTAAATTTTTTTGTAAAAATATGTAAATGTTTATTTCTACTTCTATAAAATTATTTTTCCTTCATATTATGTAAGGACTTAAAGTTCAACATACCAATGTTTGATGGAAAATACTTGTCCCATGATTTGCCAAAGATGTTTGATATTTAGACAGATAGGGTAAACCAAACAGCATATATTGCAGGTTAATAATAAGCTTCTCTTCTTGAGGGCTAACAACCTAAGTTAGCAGTTCAAAATTGGAGAAAAGGAAGGGCTGCAAGGTCAGCCAACATTTTGGCCCTAGCCTTTCAAGGTCAGTGAAGACTCGGGCATAGGAGAACCTGTACTGTAACAACATGTAACTCAGTTGTGCTCCAAATTTTCTGATCAAGAAGATTATAGAGCCACAGAGTAATGTGATTGATGATGTATAGTGTGCCTGGGGAGAGTCACATGGAGAGAGAAAAAAACATTCTGTCAGGCTTTCACAGAGAGCAAATTGGTCAAGCAATGGCCGTGACTCATCCTCATGGCTGACACTGACAAAGGATCTACAAAGTATGGTACAGGGCTACAGATAAATTCTGAGGGTACTTGACTGACCTTATCAGATATAAAGGTTACATTTCTTGCTATATAGGTCTTGCTTTATCTTGGTCTTAACCATCCAGCAGAAAAGTAAAGCCATATTAATATGATGAGCTGTAAAAGGCTCAAGTCAATAAGTCCTGAGGATAACTCACTAATATTATAGACTCCTAGACAGAGTTGGACTGTTTAGCTGAATTCAAACACCTATAGTATTTAGATGCCAATAGAATATTCACCTCTGACAGGAAAAAAAAAAAAAAAAAAAAGAGGGATACAAAGGAAAGATAATTTTGTATTTATATATACAAAATAGTGAGGATAGATATACAACTACCTTTGCTTAATTCAATGAGAAGAAAGCGGTGTATTAATAGTGTTTGGACAGGATATCCTGTCTCCTTCTTGTACTATGGATAACCACTAAGAAGATAATAATGTTCAATGTATTGATTATTGAAACTATCCTATTAATCAGCTTTGAAACTGTCTCATTCATATTTATTTCTCAATAAAATTTAAAAAAAAATAAATAAAAGCTACCTGTCAATAAAATTTAAAATTAAAAAAAAAATCCTGTCTTTTTAATTTTGAGATGGGGTCTTGCTAAATTACCCAGGCTGACCTTGGTCTTGTGATTCGCCTGCCTCAGCTTCCTAAGTAGTGGCTAGAATTACCAATATATACCACCATGCTCAATGTCCTATCTTTCTTCTTAGGGAAAAATATTTGTAGCATAATGATGTAGTGATTATTGATTTTAAGCCTGGCCTCCTATACTGCATTCTGTTAAGAAAAGGACTCTATATCTTATCCCTTGACCCTGAGCAGGCTTGTGACTGCTGGGGCGGATGCAATAGAAAGATGCAGTGTGGTGTAACTGTGGACAGGAGGTGAAACATCACCTGTGTGGGCCTCTCAGGAAGCTTACTCTCCAGGCCTTCCTTCTAGGAGCCCAGCTGTGTTGCTGTCAGAAGCTCCACTTACCTGAAGGAGTTGCAGGAAGGGTTGTTTTTACCAGACTAACCACACTCAGAGTCAGGCCAGCAGCCCAATCATTCCAGCTGTTCAAGATTTTTCAGCAGAGGGGTTTATAGGCATGGTGAAGCTGGGGTGAGCTGACTCTGCTATGGCCTGGCACAACTCCTCACTTCCAGAATCAGTGACTGTAATAGAACTGTCCAATTTATGCCACTAACTTGTGGGAGGTTTGTTATGCATCAGGAGACAAATGAAATGAATAATTTGAACGTCTGCCATTTCCAGAGCACCTGACATGCATCTGGCACTATATTATATGTGTTATAACTTCTAGCCTTTCAAAATCTCTGCAAAATATACTGTCCTTATTAGCAAAGTGAAGAAATGAGGGCTCTAAAAATATAGGCATCTTGCAAAGGCACACATCTGTAAATGAATACTATGTGTCAAAATTCAGTGCATAAAAATTACCAAAATGTCATCCCTTAGTCACCTAAGCATAAACATTAAGAAAGGTCAAGCATTGGGCAGGCAAGATAGCTGAGCGGACTAAATGCCTGCTTAGGCAAGCACAGGGACCAGGGTTTGCTCCCCATCACCACATGTGGTGCCTGCCCCGCCCTTGGGGTACACCGAGCTGGCCACCAAGACATGTATGGTGGTGCATGCCTATAATCCTGGTGCTGGGGAGTTTGAAAATAGGGAGATCATTGTGAGTCCCAGCTGCATAGTGAGACCTGTACGAAATACACACACATAAAAAAAGAAAGGTTAAGCATTAAAAATGAAAAATAGTATATTTTACTTTGTCTTTTTTTTAACATTATCTCCAGGTTGTCTTTTTTCTTTAAATGTTATTTTTAAAGTTTTCTTTCTCTCTCTCTCTCTCTCCCCCTCTCTCTCTCTTTCTTTTAGGGATGGGTCTACAAGGTTTTCAGGGTCTCACTACTAGATCGGACTTGTAGTGATCTGCCTCTCAAGTGCTGGAATTACAGGCATGTGCCACCACGCCCAGTCTCAACTGCCGTCTCAGCACACCCAGGGGGTGGGATCAGCATGGCAGGCCCGGGGATTGAACCCCTGGCTCCTCACCGACTTGCAGGTGCTTTAATCCGCTGATCTGTTTGGCCAGATTAAGTACCTTTTCTATAGAAGTTTAAAAAGCCATGAATTTATTATTAGTTATAGTTCTTATATAATTGTACTATATAATACCAGTGTTAATTACAAATTTGATACCATCTCTTTTGTTATGAGATTTGTCATGGAAAATAGAGAAATTTGTGTCCTTAAATAAGCCAACCAGTTAGAAATTTACCTGTCTACAGAATGTCACTAAAAGCTAACTAGTTAAGATTTAAGCATGACTATGAAGCAAAGAAGATTGGTGAAAATCTGATAATACCCAACAGTGCTGCATGAGTTTTTTTCAACTTGCTTATGAAGGATATTTATACATGATATCTGATAGACATTTTTAATATATATGGAAAGTGAGGCTCGCTTTAATTTAGTTGCATTTTTCTCTGCCCAGCCTAAGTAGGATCATTTGGTTTGCAGCTGTATTGTTCAGCTTTCTGGGTGTTGTGAGAAAATACTTGGCACTGGAAGCTTAAAGGGGGAGAGGTTTATCAGGTTTGCAAGTTCAGGGGTCTCAGTCCCTGGCTAGTTGACTTCAAAACAGGAACATCATGGCAGAAGGGTCTGGAAAACACAGCTGCCCACCTTGTGGTGGAAGGTGGCAGAGCACTGAGCACCACGGAGAGGACAGGCCCGCATGACCCACCTCCCACTGAGCCCCGCTTCCTGGCAGCACATTCAGCTGTGAACCATCACAGGTTAATCTGCAGATGACTATAGTACCCCATGATCTAGTCATGCTACCAAGAGAATTTTAATCTAGTCAAGGTGACAATTAAGACTAACTGGGATAACTGCTACAACATTTTTCATTCTCTTTATAGCTGTGAAAAAACTGACGTCTAGAATGGAAATAACGCACATGAAAACACAGAATTCCTCAGGGTTGCTATTTTTATTTGGGCCACTAATTCTAATTCCATTTAATTCATGTTTTGACTAAAGTAAAAGGGAATAAAGAACTTAATATTATCTGTATTATCATTCAAATGGTATAATTTTGAGCCTTGCTTTATTATCAGAAAAGATATTAGGTCTGACCATGATAACTGAATTTGTCACACAGGTTGAGTGGTATCTCAGTGACTTAACCTTACTTAACCTTGTTGAGCTTCAGTTGTATCCACTGTAAAATGACAGGGAAACCTAATTTATACAGTTGTGAGGATTATATGAACACAATAACTGTCACATAGTAATGTCTGTCTATGAGTAGCTATATTTGAAATGCATTGAAAAGTTCTGGTTCCAGAAATGGGGTGTGCATTTGATTTCTCATAAGATTGAGTGAAATGAATTGACAGTATAGAAAGCAAGGAAAGGTGTCAATGTCAGGTAAAATATGTTCAGAAATTTCTGGAGCACTTAGAAAGAACAAGCTGCATAGACTGAATGACTACAGCCAAGGCACTTAGGAAGCTGAGGCAGAAAGATTGTCATGTATTCAAGGCCAGCCTGACCTACATAGCAAGACCTTGTCTTAAAAAAACAAACACAATCGATGGTGTAGAGTGTGCCTAAGGAGAGTCACATGGAGAGAAAACACTCTCTCAGGCTTTCACAGAGAGCACATTGGCCAAGCAATGGCCATGACTCATCTACATGGCTGACACTGGCAAAGGTTCTACAATCTGAGGTACAGGACCTCAGGATAAATCCTGAGGGGATTTTGCTGACCTTCTCAGACCCAAAAGCTACAACTCTTGTTTCATAGGGCCTGCTTTACCTTGGTCTTAACCATCCAGTAGAAAAGTATGAAGACAAAATATAGAAAGTAAAGCCATGCTGCTATGTTGAGCTGTGGGGGACTCAGGTTAACAATTTCTGACATTGCCAGTTAAACAGAAGACCCAATACTATTATGGGCTACTGGACTCTTTTAGAATATTTTGCTGAGTTTACACACCTATAATATTCAAATAACGGAACTTAACAAAAAAACGGTATACAGATGAATGTCCATTCTGTATCTGTGTATTCAAAGTGGTTAGGATAGATACATAGTTACATTCTCTTAATGAATAGAATGATTTGTTCTAATGGTGTTTGTAAATAGGATTTCAAGTCCACATATTTTTTTAAAAAAATTATTTATTTATTTAGTGTGTGTGTGTGTGTGTGTGTGTGTGTGTGGCCAGCTCAGCCCACCAGGGGGCGGGGCTGGCTGGCATGTGGTGCTGGGGATTGAACCTCTGTCGCTGTGCTTTTGCTTAGCTTAGCTTGTTCTAAGTAGGTGATTTAGACCACTGAGCCATCTCACCAGCCCCTCAAGTCCACATCTTGTACAGCAATTAACCACTAAGAAGAATGTATGCAGTGTTTTAATTATTGAAACTGTCCTAGCGATTTGATTTGAAACTGTGTCATTGCTATTTGTTTATCAATAAAATTATGAAAAACAAACAAACACAAAAGTACTTCAAAAACTAAAAATGTGCTTCAATTAAAATTATGAAACATAGCCAAATGAAGTCAAATATTTAAGGAACAAGGGCATAACAACACTAAGACTAAAAACTACAATACTGACTTCTGAAGAAAAAGAGTCGATGAAAGAAACAGAAGACACTGTTCAAAGATTCCATTTGACATCTTCAAAAGACTTAAGAGAGATAACATCAAGAATAATTGCTATTAGGGCTGGTCAAATAGTTCAGCCTATTAAAGCATCTGCAAGAGGCACAGGGGCCAGGGGTTAGATCCCTGGGTCTGCCGCGCTGGCCTGCTCCTGGGGAGTGCTGAGACTGCAATTGAGACTGGGCATGGTGGCACACGCCTTAGTCCCAGCACTTGGGAGACTGTAAACAGGAGAATCACTATGAGTCTGATCTAGTAGTGAGACCCTGAACACCCTTTAGACCCTTCCCTAAAATACAGAAAAAAAGAATAATTGTCATTAAAAATAGGAGTCAGAAGAAAACATTCCATCCAGAAGATATTCCTTTTAAATTTAGACACAAATTTCTTAAATACAATTTTAAAAAGTTGATTCCAGAAATATGTTTAAAAACAATACACAACAATAGGAGTGAGATAACAAGTCAATAGTGGAAAATACAAAAGTTCTCCTAATGTAAAATATCAAGGGACATATTGTAGGATCATCTTAAAGTGTGGCAAACAGGCAGTATAGTTAGTACAATCTAAATCCTATATTTATAGGGAAAAAACCTGTAAGATTAAAATGGACAGTATTTTCCTTAACTTGATAAATAATATCTACTAGAATTCAAAGAGAAACATTATTTCAATGACAAAATGCCAAATGTTCCTATGTGAAAGTCAAGTATACTCTGCTTTTACACTGATGGTCTTAAACACTAACAATCCAGGAAAAATTAAATTTATACAGACTCTATGGCAGGATGTGGGAAACTTTTTTTAAAATAAAAGTTCAGATGGTATTTTAGATTTTACATGTCAAATGTACTTGTTGAAATTATGAATGTGCTTTTGTAGGGAAAAAGATACTTGAGACAATATATAAATAAATAACCACGTCTAGTGCCAATACATTTTTTTTTTTTTTTTTAAAGAAAAGCAACCGGGCCCTATCCCAGCAATGGGGTGCTGTACAGCAGCGAAAATGAAGAACCGGACCAGGATCGAGAGGAGCGCAAGCTGCTGCTAGACCCTACTAGTCCCCCAACCAAAGCCCTCAATGGAGCTGAGTCCAACTACCACAGCCTGCCTTCCGCTTGCACAGATGAGCAGGCCCTGCTCTCCTCCATCCTTGCCAAGACAGCCGGCAACATCATCGATGTGTCTGCTGCAGACTCCCAGGCATGGAGCAGCATGACTACATGGACCAGGCCGGGCAGTACAGTACCCGCTTGGCTGTGCTGAGCAGCAGCCTGACCCACTGAAAGAAGTTGCCACTGCTACCATCTCTCAGCAGCCAGCCCCACCAAGTGCTGGCCAGCGGGCCTATTCCCATCTCTGACTTGCAGCAGGTCTCCAGAACAGCTGCTTATGCCTACAGTGCACTTTCTCAGGTCCATGTGAATGCAAAAGAGGAGTTGGTTGTACAGTTTGGGATTCCATGAAGAGAGTCATCCATGGACAGCTCTTCTCCTATCTTTAGCCTGGCTCCACCACACCTCCCCTGGAGTAGAAGCCTGAGAAGAGTAGAAGCCTGAGCAAGTGAGGACACAGCAAGGAGGGTAGAACTTTTGAGACTGGCCTTCGAGGTGGGGTGGGGGCCAAGAGGACAGGGCCTGTCATTGGGAAGGCAGAGATAGCACTGTGGGGGTGACCAACAGGGGACCTGGGGATCCCCTTCCTACCCTTTCTCGTGGCCTCAGATTATTCACTTCAGTGCCCCTCTCCCTGACTTGGCGCTCCCATGCACCTCACTAGGGTTTGTGACCAGGGCCTGGATGAGCTTGAATTTGAATGGAGTTTGTATTTCTAGCACCCTGGGTTTTTACATGTTTGGTCTTTTTGTTTTTGTTTGTCACCTTTGATTAAGGAAGTGTATTCACTGAAAAAAAAAAAAAAAAGAAAAGAAAAAAAAAAGAAAAAAGAAAAGAAAAGCAACCACCAGTGAATTTGGCCCAATTCCAATGTAAAGGAGAAAATTAATATCATATGGACATAATATGAGCATCTACGTTGAAAATTCAAGAGAATCAAGTAAAAAATTGAATTAGGTGGATAACTGAACTAATAATTTATGGATAATCAGTATATGAGCATTCTGATATGAACAGAAATAAAAATTAGGAAAAAATATGAGAAAAAGATGACATTTACAGTACAAAAAATTATGACGGTTAGAAATGATAAGCAGGGGCTGGGGAGATGGCTCAGTAGAGTGAGAGCTTCCCTGGCAAGTGCAAGGGCCTGAGTTCAATCCCTGGCTCCGCAAAAACAAAAAAAGAAAGAAAAGAAAGAAAGAAAGAAAGAAAGAAAGAAAGAAAGAAAGAAAGAAAGAAAGAAAGAATAAACAATTTGCCAATTTGACAGACTTCTGAAACTCTATGATGTATTAGAAGACTTAAAAAAATGGAAGGAATTACCATGTTAAGGGAACATTAAACACAGTAAAAACATCATTTTCTTAAATGATTAGAAAACTTTTTGCAGTTCTAATGGAACCTCTGAGTCTACAACTTTTTGGCTTGCATGGACTCTACTGAGTGAAGAGGAATTGTCTTGGGTCGCTTTCAAAATATAGTTAATCTGTATAAGTAACAAATTTCTCTTATCTTAAAACATTTTTTTATTATATTTTTAAAAAGAGGGTAAGCAGTCCATGAGAGATATGTTGGACATGCTTACATGGATGAAAAAGAGGAGAGCCTACTTAGGCAAGCGCAGAGACGGGAATTCAATCCCTGGCACCTTATGTTGAACAGGCCCTGCATTAAGAAATACAATATATTAAGAAATAAAATATATTAAGAAATAAAATAAAATAAAAAGATGAGAGAAAGAGAAGAAAAGAAGGAAGGAAGGAGGAAGGAACTCCAACAAGTTAATTCTAAACTTCGAGGAAAAAATAGATTGTTATTAAATAATAATAAGAACTATATTTTGAAGAAAAATAGATGTCTTATTTCAAGATTTATTTATACAAATGAACCAGTGAAAAAGGACAGAAATTACAGAAAAAAATTTTAATCATTTATTTATTTATTTATTTATGTATTTGGTACAGGGTTTCGCTATGCAGCTCTGGCTCATCGTGATCCTCCTGTCTCAGTCTACCCAGTGCTGGGGATCACAGGTGTGTGCCACCAAGCCCAGTTTCAGTGGCCAGCACAGTGCACTTGGAAGCCCACAGGTGATTGAACCCGGGTCCTTCTGCTTGCCAGGCATGTGCCTAGACCACCGAGCTATCATCCCAGCCCCGATATTAGAGAATTTAATGTATGAAAAAGTGGGCAGTTAATAATCAGTGGAAAAACAATAGATTACTAAAACAAATGGATATCAACTTGGAAAAAATAAGTTCCCTCATCACCATACACAGAGAAATTCAAGGATTATGAACCAAAATGCTAAAGCAAGGCATGAGTCACAGAAAAAAAAGTCTTCCCCTTCCTCCCTCATAAGGCCACACTGAGATGCACCAACTGACAAGTGTTTACCCCAGTGTGGTATAATCCCAATGATGGGGGTCCTCAGAGACTCTACATATTTGTTTGTTTGTTTATTTATTTATTTATTTATTTATTTATTTATTTGTATTTAGGACAGGGTCTACAAGGTGTACAGGGTCTCATTGTGTAGATTGGACTCTTACTGATCCTCCTGTTTACAGCCTCCCAAGTGGTGGGATTACAGGCAGGCGCCACCACGCCCAGTCTCAATCACTGTCTCAGTACACCCCACAGGTGGGGCCAACATGGCAGGCCAGGGGATAGAACTTCCAGCCCCTGCATCTGCTTAAGCAGCCACTTTAATCTGCTGAGCTATTTGCCCGGCCCTGAGACTACATCTTGATGTGTTGACTGGACCTCCAGAACCATGAGCCAAACGAACCTCTTTCTTAGAAAGTAGCTTACTTCAAGTGTTTTACGCAGTAGCAAAAAGTTGACAAATGCAGCAACTTGAGGCTGTGTTAGCAAACAGACTAAGACACATAAAATTCTATTCTTTTTTGTATGTGCTACTAGAGATTGAACTTAGGGCTTTAGGACTAAGCTATATCACAAGGTCTTTAATTTTTTTTTTTTTAATTTTGAGATAGGGTCTTGTTAAGCTGCTCAATGATGAGCAGGCCCTAGGGAGACTCGAGCTTGTGATCCTCCCGACTCAGTATCCCCAGTGCTGGGGTTACACACATAATAAAATTTCAAGCTGAAGGATGATCCGAAGAGGCAAAAATGCTCTTTACTGGTCTGCCCCATTGTGGCTTTATTTTCCTAAATACTGCCAAGGAATCAAGGCAAGGAGGGCAATTCAAAAAGGACATGATGCAGAATGTTCAGAATGATTCATTGTTACATTTTTCCACTCAAGAATATTTCATTTATACAAATTACTTGAAAATGAAATCAAGTTTTATAGAAAATACTAAATAGTTGGCTTACAAAATTATAACCTTAGCAATGATAGCACATTGACTCTGTAGCATTTGAGAAATTAGTGGGGCAAAGAAACAAAGATGCTTTTAGGCTTTGAGTAAAAATTATGCTTAGTTTATACTGATTAAAAACTAGCCATATTTTAGACAGACTATCTCAATAAGTTCCCCAAAGAAAAATTATACAGCTGCAGTACCCAATCAATAGGGCTGGGGAGATGGCTCAGTAGAGTGAGAGCTTCCCTGGCAAGTGCAAGGGCCTGAGTTCAATCCCTGGTTCCGAAAAAAAAAAAAAAATATATATATATATATATATATAGGTAGAAGAAAATTTTAAAAGGACAATTTCACACTATCTAGAAAATAATCAAAATTAAAATATACATATATAGAAATATATATATATATATAGTCAAATTCAGAGGATATTTTGGAGAAAAAACAGTGATACCAGAAAATAATTAAAGCAAAATAGTAACAGCTTAGGAATAAAATGGATAATGAAACTTAGGAGAATGCTCATTCCTCCATACAGTCAGATGATGTATGGAGCTACAGCTTGGGGTTTTTTATATGCACTTGAAGGAAAAATGTGATACTGGAAAATGGGTGGGTTTTTTTTTTTTGGTTAGGTATTTATGACTGTTACAGATAAAATTTCAGCAAAAAATATAATCAATATCTATGAAATTCTTGTACTTTTGATTCTGTTCATCTCTGTTGTCTAAAAGGGCTATCAGTGAAAATATCCAAATTTCATAAATATGCAAAAAGATGCAACTTCAACCACTTTCTTAAGTAAAGGTGGAAAGAAACACATTTGCCAGAAGGAGGAGGAGAAGCTGGAGGAGAAGGAGGAGGAAGAAGAGGAACAGGAAGGAGGAGGAGGAGGAGGAGGAGGAGGAGGAGGACGTGATAATGTTGATTTTGTCAATGTAGCTGTGATCCAGATTGTCTGGGGATAAGTCCTCCCTATTTTTAAAATATAATATTTCTCTGACTTCATACTGCTGCAGAGTACAGCAGACAGTTTTCATTTTGTGTCTCCTTCTCTGGCCTCACCTTGGAGTCCTGCAGTTGTGTCTACCCTTGTGTGCAGGACATTCTTCTCAAGTTGTTCCTTCAGAGGTTCAAATGCTACTTGGCCCCTCCCAGCCTCCTCTTCGCCCTCTTCAGAGTTCCTTGGTTTGCCAGCATAGGTTGCAGCAGACTGAGATGCAAGCTAGAAGTAACCTTAGAAAGTGAGGAGACAGCTCAGAGAACAATTAGTTGAAAATCAGATCCTGGGGCCAGAGTGGTTGAGGACAGGGAAGCCATCTGTGCTTCAGTATCTGGGCAGAAGGCGCCAAAGTCAAACCAGCATTGACAGAACCGTAAAACTGAAACTGAAACTTTCAGGTTGTGAGAAAGCAGATGGGAAAAAAGAAGAGACAGTTCACAAAAGAAACACAGGAGGGCTGAATCCATAGCTGTGGATGCTCACCTTGGCCAACGGAAGCCCAGCTTTCTGTACTGCAAGCATCTAAAAGGACAGCAGCACTCCTCCCGAGATAACCTTCCAAGGCAAAAAAGAAATATACAAACTAGACCACTTTTACCTATCTTGACTGATAGCCCAAGTCACTCTTCTCAGCAACTTCGCCTATCTCTTCAGTCCGCCTTTAGTCTCTTCTTAAACCAGCCTCTAGGATGCCAATGGGGTGTCTTTCCTAAAATCCCATTCTGCTCACATCCTTTTACTGGCAACAAGACTTACTCTAAACTCCTAAATCAGCCATGGTCCAAACTCCTTCAACCTTTCCATTATCATCTTCCAAATATCCACTCTGATTTTCCCATAAAACAGACTCTGCTGTGATGACTACCATTTTATTTATCCCTGGCATGTTTTCACCTAATGCTCTGAATCCTGAGCACAGATATATATTTTTTGTACCAGGAATTGAACTCAGGACCTCACTCTTGCCAGGAAAACTCTGTGCCACTGAGCTAACTCTCCAGCCCCTACAAATAATTTTTAAGACATTTTCTCATTTTTCCAGTGGGCACCTGGAAAGCAGTTGATATAAAAAAAAATCTATATAAATTTCATAGCGCAATGGTTTTTGGCATAGTCACAGGGTTGTACAATTACCTATAGAATCTTATTCTAGAACATTTTCTTCTCCTTTGAAAGAAACCCTGTGTCCATTTACCCTGTCTCTGCCCTGCCTGAAGCTGCCATCTATCTACATTTTCTCTGTATAAATTTGTTTATTCTGGATATTTAGTATAAATAGAACGCATACAGTCTCTGATCTTTTGTATATGGATTCTTTCACCTAGCATAATGTATTCAGAGTTCAAACTGTAATTATATCGGATCTTCATTTCTTTTTATCAGTTAGTGGACATTGGGGTTGATTAGCCATTATAAAATATGCTGCTGTGAACATTTACATATAAATATTTGCATGGACATATGCTTTAGTCTCTCTTGGAAGTCCCAAGAGTGGAACTACTGAGTTATACGGTAACTTTTTGAGGAACTGTCAGTCCATTTTCCAAGGCTGTGGCACAATTTCCCTCCACAAGCAATAAACGAAAACTTCCGTTTTTCCACAGCCTCATCAGCAGTTGATATTATTAGTCTTTTTTATTAAGACATCCTAATGGTCTGGACTGGTACTTTTGACTTGCATTTTCCTTAGGACTAATGATGTTGAACATATTTGTCTTAGTCATTTCCATACCTTCTTTGGGAAAAATGTCTACTCAGATCCTTTGCTTGATTTTAAAACAGATTCTATATGCTGCAAGAGTGTTTTAAATATTCTGAATACAAATCTTTTGTCAGATGTGTACTTTTCCCCTGCTCTGCGTTTTCTTCCTTCCTTCCTTCCTTCCTTCCTTCCTTCCTTCCTTCCTTCCTTCCTTCCTC
>NW_004524721.1:3957119-3963887 GCF_000260255.1 Octodon degus
TCTTTCTCTCTTTCTTTCTTTTTGTATTTAGTGCAGAGTTTACAGGGTCTCACTACACAGATCAGACTCATAGTGATCCTCCTGTTTTCAGTTTCCCAGATGCTGGGATTATAGGTGCGCACCACCACGCCCAGTCTCAATGGCTGTCTCAGTGTGCCTTGGGGGCGGGGCGGGGATGGCAGGCCAGGGATCAAACCTCTGACCTCTGAGTCTGCCTCAGCAGGAGCTTTAATCCACTGAGCTAGCTGGTGAGCCCTTATCTTTATTTATTTATTTTTTTTATGATATTGTTGCAATAGAAAAGTTTCAAATTTGGACATAGTCTAATTTATTCATTTTTCTCTTTCTCCCAAGATTTTTGGAGATCTTGTCCTATATTTTCTTTGAGTTTTATAATTTCTATAGTTTTATCCTTATGTTTAGGTTTATGACCCATTTTGAGGGAATCTTTGTGTAGAACGTCATTATTTTTTAATGGATACTACTGAAAGCAGAATTTTTTATAGTTTAGGAGGTAAAAAAGTGCTCTTTTTCTGTGACGTGAAAAATTACAGCTCATTGAACATTCAAATAAAAATACTGTGTCTCTTATGCAAATTAGTGAATCAATAGCTATGATAACATAAAAAGGAACTACAGTGGTAAGTACGATACCAGTGTAACCCAGGATCAATTAAAATGAATTAAGGTAAATTCATAAAAATGCCTTCAAAGAACTAGACTCCAGTAAATCTGGTATAGATTGAGTGTGTCCACTGAGAGATTATGTATTAATATGACACAGGGGTGGCCAGATAGCTCACCACATTACAGTGCCTCCAAGCAGGTGCAGGGGCTGGGTCTTCAATCCCTGGGCCTGCCATGCTGGCCCTGCCCTTGGAGTGTGCTAACACAGTGATTGAGACTGGGCGTGATGGTGTAAGCCTGTAATCCCAGCTCTTAGGAGGCTGTAAATAGGTAGATCGCTGCAAGTCCATTCTAGTAGTGAGACCCTGAACACCCTGTAGACCCTTCCCTAAAATACAAAAAAAAAACAACAAAAAAACCATGGCAGCTTATTTTTCCTTTACACGCACATACACACACTCACACATGCATGCTTGCACAGACACACACACATGTGCACTCCCAGAAGTTAGAAATCTCCACGTTGGGGATGCAGCTTAGTAACAGAGCACTTGCCAACCATGCACAAGGTCCTAGGTTCAATCTCCAGTATACGATTAAAATCCCCTCAAGTTTGTTTCTCAATAAAATTATGAAAAAAAAATTAAAAAAAAATCCCCTCAAGTTCTCAAGTAGTTGAATCAGCAAATGCAGAATAAAATTCAACTTCTGGAAGTATATATATATCTGTATATATTTTACATAACTGTTACTGTGTGGATTGTACCAGGTTAAACTGAAAAACCTCAACATAAAATATCTTTTGCATGATATATTCATAGTGCCTAACTGGCTAGCTCATGCGTACACTTCAGTTACGGAGCACACATTTGTCTTCTTGGTATCTCTTTCATTTGTCTATTGGTAAATAATCCGAACCACCCTGTACCATTCAGCTCACTGGCTTTGCAGGTTCCCAAGCAGCACATATAAAGCTCTGTGGAAGGGAGTGCTAGATTATGGAGGATCCTGCAGTCTCTCCAAGGTCCACTTCCATTAGTGGCAACCGCCCTATAGAGGCCTTTTTCTGGAGTGGCCTATAAATTCTGCACTACTTGCACTGTGGTCTGGGGGAAATGAAGCAGCAGCCAAAGCTGGCCCACAGGCTATCTGAGTTCTCTAGGTCCAAAGGGAACAAACAAATCCTGATTCTGACAAGTCCATGTCAACCAGAGAACAACCAGCTGAAGGTGAAGGAGTGAACAGCAGGGAGGCTGGCGCTGCTGGGCACAGAGGCCTGGAAGCAGAGTCATGTCTCAGAGCTCACTGCCACTGGTGTGCTCAGATGCAGCCCACTCTCCCAGCTAGCTGGAGAGCTGCTCAGAATATCGGAGGGTCAGAGCATGGGGTCATCCGCACTTCATCCCACCCAGCTTCAAATGCATCTCCACCTTTCTCCTCTCACTAAGTCTTTTCTTAAAGTGTCTGAGTGGAGGCAGAGATTCATCCCAAGACTCCCAGGGGAAGCCTGAAACGGTGCCTTGTACTGAACTTCATACCTTTTCCTATATGGACAAACCTAGAATTAAGCTTAATTTATTAAATTGAGTACAGAACAATGTTAGCAGTAATATTAAAAACAATTATAACAATGTGCTATAATAAAATTGCTAGCATCATACTTTTGAGTTTTAAAGTTATTATTAAATAAAATAAGGATGATTTGAACACAAGCATCATGATATCATAACCGTGATTTATTTGAATACCTACACAGCAACCAAAAGACTGAGGGGTAGGCAGTGTATACAGGGAAGACACTCTGGACAAAAGATAATGTACATCCCTGGTGAGATGGTATGAGATTTCATCAGCCTCCTTGGAACTATGTGCAATTTAAAACTTACAACGGCTTATTTCTGGAATTTTCCATTTAATATTTTCAGTGGTTAACTGTGGGTAACTAGAATTGTGAAACATGAAACTATTTTTTTGGGGGGGACTACTATGGTTCATTTCTATTCCCTAAATACATTACTTGTATGACATCTGGGGTGCTTTTCCTGCTTTTCTCCCCTCATATAAATCTTATCTGCTATACAATCCCAGTTCAATGTTCATACTTATATCCTAGAGACTTATGCTGGTCACGAATCCTATAGCAGCAGAGTTAGGATTATGACATTGTCAGTTGATGATATGACTTGTGGTTTGTCTGTTTCTTTATCACATTATATGTCTCCTTATATGTAATATATATATAATATATATATATATATATATATATATATATTAGTTTTCTACTACATTACAGGGCAGAATTTATACCTCAACTCTCTCAGTAGTGGCATAGTGCTACTATAGTAACACCACTTTAAGAATAGTAAGAGTTATAAATATATGGAACTATATTACTATAGGTCAAATACTAAAATATCTCAATTTTACCCTACAAAGTACTGAGGAATTACTTTGTGTGAGGTCTCACAGTCAGCAAAGAGTGTGGCTAGAGTGTGCCTGAGCTCAGGCTAAAGTTCACACCTGCTGTTGCCACAGCACAGTGCCTTCTGAAACATGGATTGCAATTATTAGGGGGTAGGCACTGGTGAACCTCCTGTTCCAACCTCTGTTACCTTGTTGATTCATCCAACTCTAATAAAATTGAGTGTATGTGTCTTTTATACCACACTGTGAGTTCAAGAACAGAATCTTATATTTTCTTCTAAGTGTGTAACATACAACTTGTATTCAGTAAATTTACTTAGCTATTAGGTTATTTTGGAGAAGTTATTTAACTTCTCTGTTTGTTTAGTCCCTTATCTGTAAAATGACAATGAAAATAACTTCTATCTGAGGTAATAGAACAGCCTTTAAGATTTGATTCATTTTTATGTAAGGTATAAACATGCTTTAATTTTTGTCTAATACTATGTTAGATACAGTTCATAAAGCATTAAAAATTGCTGGTTATTTAGAAAGTTTCTGAAATTGAAGTTCATAATTGATAAACTTGAAATTTTACAGGATCACAAACATGCCACCAAATATATTGCACACAAGGCCATTTATTTACTAATGCAACCTCAAACCCAAATAAATGCTTTGTTTTGAGAAGTGTTTACAGTTGAGACCCTCTAATATGCCCTCATTCAATGGCTTTAAGTCACCTACTTTAGGCTCTTACGTAGGAAGTCTCCATTTATACTTATTCTGTTCATTTTGTTTTACATAGATTAACCCATTTATTATAGGCTAGAGATGTCTCAAATAGTAAAAGCTTCTACTGGTCTTTCAATTTCTTCAGTCTTCTGATGGCTGACTTGACTGTGACCGCCGAAGTGGTATTGTAGGTCCAGGCGCCACCAGCCACGGTCTTCATGCAGGAGCCACAGTGCCAGATCCCCATGGCCCGCCTCTTCATCTTGGTCTTGCCAGAGAATGAGCAGGTGTACTTGGCGTGCTGGCTGATTTCAATCTTCTTCACCATTTTCCGGAGGGAAGCACCATAGCGAGTCCCGTATTTACCGACAATGCCGACCTTCTTGGTGCGCTTAGCCATGTTGATGTGACGAGGCTCAAAGCCAGAGTATTGTTCATTTTTAAAACTAGCTCATGTCTGTGATACATAATAAATACACTATGTGGGGGGCCTCAGTACACACACATAGTGCCTCCTTTACTTTCTTTTCTCCTCTGTTTCTGCTTGTCTTTCCCACTCACACACTCACTTCCCATCTCCTGGCTTCTATCATCTATCTTTTCTTTTTGTATTTTAGTACAGGGTCTACAGGTTCTCCCTATGTAGACTGGACTTGTAGTGACATGCCTGTGTTCAGCCTCCCAAGAGCTGGGATTACAGGCGCGTACTACCACGCCCAGTCTCAATCACTGTCTCAGCGCACCCAGGGTACAGAGATGGCACGACATGGAGGGGATCGAACCCCAGCCACTGCCTCTGCCTAAGCAGGCACTTTCATCCATTGAGCTATTTGGCCAGCTCTTATTTTAAAATAATTATTTATACCTGGAGTTTCTCATGTTTATTGCTTTTAAGTATTGACTAAAGTAAACTATTTTTCATTTTTGAACAATCTTGCTTTCATCCATATAATTTTTTTTTTAAATGTATTTGGTTGTTGCAGGGTTTTACTATGCAGCTCAGACTCATGGTGATCCTTCTGCTTTCAACCTCCCCAGTGCTGGGATTGCAGTCATGCACCACTATGCCTGGACTGTGTGGCCAGTTCAGCTCACCATAGGAACAGGGCTGGTGCAGCATGTGGTGCTGGGGATTGAACCATGGCCCGTGTGCTTGCCTAAGTTTCCCTAAACAGGCTTTCTGGCCCTTCCATATAATCTTAAAGCATTAGAACTAGGAGAAAATACCTTAGTTTATCTTAATCCAATCTTTTCATTTTATAATCAGGGAAGATAAACTATTATCTTACAGTCTTTATTAATTATTCATTATCCTGAAAAAGGATCTGAGACAACTTTTAGATACAACACAAGAGGATAGGAAACAATAAGATTGTAACAGTGGCTGCATTGGCCACAAATACCGCTCTGAGAGCTCTGAGAGTTCAAGCGGCAAACTCAGGATGCAATCACTACAAAATCAAAGAGGCCCCTGAGCTATACTGTATCACTTTGGTAAAGCACCGAGCTTCCACTGAGGGCTGAGAACAATGCTTCAACCCATTACATTCCTAGAAGCAAACAACTGATTCCCAGCCTCCTCTTTCTTTTGTGCCTCCCACATCAGCTCTGCACTGCATATGAAAAAAGATTATTTAAAACGAAACAGCTTTCTCATTTCCGAAAACTCTTCTTTTTAGATTTTTTTATTATCTAAAGAGAATACAAAATAGTAAAAAAAAAATTAGAAATGATATAGAACTTCACTAAATAAAACAACAGGAATTCAACAGTGATTGCTCTATTGCATAATGTCTTCAAATTTATTTCAGATTACCAGATACAAGCATGCAATATTGGTAAAAGTTATAAGAAATTAAAAAGGGCAAGGAAAAAATATTAAGCATCAACTGCTCTCCTTTGCACACCACCAGCTGAAATCAGCAGTACAATTATCCAACCATCCTGCATACATACATAAATATATCTTTCTCTCCCTTTCTCCATCCCTCTTTCCCTCCCTCTCCTGTCCTTTTCCTCATCTCAGTTGTTCCTTCCCTTTGAACAGCTTCATTCCTTTGACAATATCTATTGTATCTTTCAGATTTCATTTACTCTTTCAGGTTCTTACACTAGGGAGACAATATGATGTTTACACATATGGGTCTGACTTATTTCACTTGTGACTATGGTCTCTAGTTGCATTCATTTACCTATAAAAGCCCCGAGTTCATCTTTATAGCTGAGTAATACTCCATTGCATAAAAATACCACTTTCTTGTGTGTGTATTTTAGGGAAGGGTCTACAGGGTGTTCGGGGTCTCAGTACTAGATTGGATTCATAGTGATCCACCTGTTTAGTTTCCCAAGAACTGGGATTACAGGTGTGCACCACCATGCCCAGTCTCAGTTTCTGTCTCAGCATACCTCTGGGGCAAGGCAGGCACAGCAGGCCTGGGGATTGAACCCCTGGCCCCTGGACCTACTTGTAGGCACTTTAATCTGCTGAGCTATTTGGCTGGCCCAACACCGCATTTTTTAAAAATCCATTCCTCAGTTGATGGGCATCTTGGTTGTATCCAAGATTTAGCTATGACAAATTGTATTGCTATAAACATGGGTGCACATATATCACTGTGGTATGATGTTTTCAGCTTTTCTGGGAAAATACCTAGAAAGGGAATAGCTGGGTTGAATGGGAACTCCAATCCCAGCTTTTTAAGGAATCTCACAATGATTTCCACAGTGGTTGTACCAGTCTACACTCCCACCAAAAGTGGAGAAGGGTTTTCTCCCCACAGCCTCTCCAGCATTTCTTATTAATTGATTTCTTTACCACAGTCATTCTTTCTGGGGTGAGATGGTATGTCAGTGTTGTTTTAAATTGCATTTCTCAAATGACCAGTGCTGTGGAACATTTTTTCCTGTATTTATTTGCCATTAGTATTTGTTCCTCTGAGAAGTGTGAATTCATTTCAGATGCCTAGTTTTGGATTGGGTTTTTGAATCTGGGAAGGGGCTGAT
>NW_004524721.1:3963987-3981790 GCF_000260255.1 Octodon degus
TTTTGGCAGTCTAAATCATATTTAATTCTTTATATAGTCAAGATAGAAGCTCTTTGTCTGAATGATTGTTGGTTAAGATTTTATTCCAATTCACAGGTTGTGTTTTCACTCTGCTGGTGATTTCTTTTGATGTGCAGAAATTTCTCAATAAGATGGGATCCCAGTTGTTGATTCTTTGAAGTATTTCCTGTGCAGTTTTGCTTTTGTTCATGAACTCTCTGCCTACCCCAATGTCTTCAAATCTACTTTCTCTGCCAGTAGATTTACTGTTTGTTTTAATATTTAAATCTTTGATCCATTTTGACTTTCGATTAGTGCATGGTGATAGTCATGGGTCTAGTTTTAGCCTTCAGCATGTGGAAAGTCAGTTTTCCTGGCACCATTTATCACAAAGACTACCTTTTTTTTTTACAGTGAACCGGTTGGTCCCTTTGTCAGAGATAAGGTGGCTGAATGTGTTTATAGTTGTGTCTTATACTAGGGGTTTTAAGCATTCTAGATATGATTTAAGGTATCTGTATAGGAGGATTACACAAGTTATGTAGATACTAAAGCATTTTATATAAACGACTTGATCAAGTGTTTGTGGACATTGGGACTGAAGGGATGGTTGGAACCAACATCTCCCTTGGACAATAAGGGATGCTGTCCTTGTTTTTTACAGCACCGGCAGCGTCCTTTGCATAATAATTGTCAAAAAGTGCTCAACAAAGAGGAGGAAAATCTAGTGAGAGATAGCAATACTGTTGTATACCCTTATTATCTATCTCTAGGCCATACGACTCAACAACTGTGACTGCAACCAGGTTTAATCTACAAAAGACATGTGAATAATAAATGCCTGTTTCAGCAATGTAATTGCAAGGAGAAAATACTTGACTTACTTTCAAGAGAAATTCCCAGGGGAATATATTTCAATATTTTTTTCTTTTCAAATGTTTGATATAAAATATTCCAACATCAAGCAAGCACGTACCACGACTACTGTGGGACTAGTGAGGGACTATTCACTAGAGCAGTTATGTACAAGTGGGTTCACAGAGCTGAGTATTCACAGGGCTCTGTCCGGTTTCCTGATTAATCTTCTGTAAAGCATCCTGGAGTTCAAATCCTCTTTCCTTCCTCAGATGCTGTAAATTTTCCTTCATGTTTTTCTTTCCCTACCATTGCCTGCGCCTTTTCTGAGGATGTTGCCAAGTGTTAAGCACCTCTCAGCCAATTCTGATGACAAAGTTTGATAACTATATTTGGGACTATGGAGTCACATTGTGGTAATGGTTTGATAGCTGAGCTCTTCAACATGCAGTAGTTAACCTGGTATCCTATTGAAACAAATGCAAATTTGTGCTCTACTGGAATTCAGAAAGAAAGGCACCCTCCTTACGGTCCTTACCTCACAAGAATCAACTAACACCTGTAAAGTGCCTACTAAAGTGTGATACATATAAAATGCTTAGCATCAGAGTCAGGGTTTGGCAAGCATGAGGTTGTGAGTTTGATTCCCGGTATCAAAAAGAAAAAATAAAAGAAGAAAAATGCATAGCATCTGCTATTATTGTTACTATCAATATTTCTATCACTATACTTTTCCTCTAAAACAACCCATGGAAACAAGTATCAATTCTCTCTCTCTCTCTCTCTCTCTCTCTCTCTCTCTCTCTCTCTCTCTCTCTCCTGAGTGCATGGAAGAGAAGCAGTCTCGTCCACTGCATTTTGTGTGCTGGAAATTGAGTTGGACTGCCACTTTTTGTGGGCCCAGACACATGTTCAAAAGGCAGTCATTAGGAAGGATGTCTGCAAATTCAATTTCTAGGACAGCCTCTACCATTCTGAACAGAAGAGGAACTGCTCAGGAATTTCCCTCAGGCTCTTCCAGATCATTCCCTGAGTATCTCCAACTTCTCAATCCAAATCTTAACACTATGCCCCCTCCTCAAAGGGAGATGTGTTTTTGTATGCAGAACCTCCACAAAGAGATGTGCTGATGAGAAGAGTGTTTTGCTTGTGAACTAGCAGGAAGAAACAAGAAAAAAAAGAGTTGCTAGCCCTGGTTACCTATGGCAACAGACCACACACTGGCGGATGTGGGTGTACAAAAACCTGCTTTGCCATTTATTTTGTTACTTTTTAGATGCTGCTACAATTAAGCAGAATCCATGAATTGTAAAACAGCAGGATGTTGGTGGAGCGAAAGGATAAAAATAAGCAATGATGATTTGATGTTTTTATGGCTAGAGACTTAAGCATTGTAGGTAGAGGCTTAAAGCTGAATTAATGCCAGGCAACAAGGACAGGGCCATAACAACAGCTAAAATCATCCTTTTTTTTTTTTTTCCCCTTCAGCTTACTTCTGAATTCACCCTCAGCTGCAGCCCCTCACAACTATTCCGCCCTGGAAGTATGGCCAGTCTCAATCGAGAGGGGTTATATAAAAGTGCAAAATACCACACAAAGGTGCACTGAATTTGAGAAAAATAGCTCATTAGTAATTTTAGTACTCAATTTAAAATAATATTCATTTGATGACAAAATTTGAATCTGTCATTAAGATAGAAGGACAAAATTCATGCCATTTGTTTCTTCTTGACATTTCTAACGTGGCTTCCAGAAAATTAAAAGTGCTATGTTGGGCTTGCATTGCATTTCTGTGGAATAGCACTGGGACGGAGGGCTCTGGTTCTGTTATGATGACTGCCTTGGCCTTTGACTCAAGGCTGATGGGTGAGAGGGCTGTAGCGTACGGATGTAGTGTGAGTACTACTCACCAAGGATTGGGTCAGAATCACCCCATTTCCCTTCCCACCACACTCTACGCTTCACCTCTGCCAAGCCGTCCACTCTCCCTGGGCATGGATGACCTCCTTCTGCCTTTACCCTACCAAGTGCCTCTTTGCCACTCTCACCAAACGTCTTCTCTGTCATCACTACCTTTACTACATCATTTCTGCATCAGTCACTGTGCTATGCACTCTGATGTGTTTATTTGTAGGCCAGTCCCCCCTGCTAGGTGGGAAGCTTCTTGAGATGAGACACTGTGTCTGATTTTATGTTACATTCCACTTTGCCTGACATGCGAGTCCCCCTCCATAGTTGTGCATGAAACTGGAAGAAAAAACAAAGCTCCAATAATGTGATGATGAGCAGAGTTTGGCCCAGTCAGAGTATGTTTAAGGAGCGTCTCCCACTCTGTAAACCAGGGTTTGAGGGTAGTGAGCACAGTGAGTTAACTTGGAGTTCCAGTTTTCATGTTCAAGAGTGATTTTATGCCTTCTTCTTACCACACTGCACCACCTTTATCCACACTTACGGACCAAGAAACTTCATTTCTGCTTGTTGCTGATGACAGCAAACATATACTGCCACAGAATTCCAAAGACACTGAAATCAGAAGGTTAAGGCAGGAGGATCACCTGGGCTATAAAGTTGAAGGCCAATCTGAACTGCACAGTGAAACTTTGTCTCTGAATAGATAAATAAATAACAAATACAGAGAAACAGTCCTGGTTTAATAAGCCATATGTTTTACAGAGCTGAATAAGAAAGCGGTCATAAAATAATGAGGCCGGACATAAAGCTCAGGGATAGAATATCCTTTCCCCAAAAGAAGGAAGACATTGTCTCCTCTCTCTCTCTTTTTTTTCTTTTTAAATCTATTTAGCACAGGGTCTCATTACACAGGTTGGACTCGTAGTAATCCTCCTGTTTTCAGCCTCCCAATCACTAGGATTACAGATGTGACACCATACCCAGTCTTAATCACTGTCTCAGTGTGCCTGAGGGGCAGGGCTGGCACAGTATGCTGGGGATCGAACCCTGGGAAGACATTAGGAAAACCTAATCAGTTCACTGGCTTACCTATCAATTGTGCATCTTGGCCAAAGAAATAAATTATTGTTAAAATTGCAAGAGCCTTAGATAAACTTAATCAGGAATTTATGCATTGGAATACAATAAAAAGTCACTGAAAAAAATATTTTGCGAGATCGTCTCCCTCTTCCTGCCCTGCTACCTCCATGGTGACTAAGTCATCCTTTTCTTTATGATATGAAATTCAAACAATGCTCTTGAAGACTGGAATTGGCTCTGCAAAAAATACAGCTTATGAAATGGCAACCAATGGCTTTTAGCAGGATTCCACCAAATTCAGTTTATTACAATTACACCTTCTTGATCCCTATTAATAAGCAAATGAAATGTCTGTTGTCTTGGTCTCTGTCAGGAGCTACTTCCTAACCACTTTATCTTTCCAAACCCTCACCAGCTACCAGTATCACCTGACATGAAGCAGGTCCTAGAACTTTTTTACTTTTAGTGCTAAGGGTGGGACCCAGGGCCTCATGCATGCTAGGCCAGCACCATTGCTCCCATCCCCGATCCCTTCTGGTTAATTTTAGCTCTGACACTTGAATCTATTAGGAATACAGCTATGTAAGAAGTAAGCTGCTTTCTCTTCCAAATCTAGTCTTAGATTTTGAAAACAGAAACATCTTTCATCTCTGGGCACGAAAAACTTTTTTGTGAAAAAGGCCTCTCACCTGCCTCTGGCAGAATCTTGATTTTAAACTACACAATCATAGAAGCCTCAAAATCACACATTGTCCAAATAACTGGTTAAGAATTTATGCACCAATATAGGGCTTTGTGGTATTCATTTCTTGTTTTTCCATTTATTAAAATAATTTTTATTCTTAATAATTATAGAAGGGTAATACTGTTGATTGTCTAACTATAACCTCTATTAGCTACAGCATAAAGATTGCTCATTAACCCTTCCCAAAACTTAAAAAGAAATATTAAAACACTAGGGTCCCAAAGATCTGATTTTCTGTCCCCTTTCTTAAGCAGTGTAATCTTGAGCACATTTCTTTAACTCTCTAAACTGTCATTTCTAATTTGTACCTAGGAATAATAACAGTGTCTTCCTAAAGAATTGCTGGCTGATTGTAGCCCTGCATACCACAAGGATATCATTATCTGATGCTTTGTATATGGGTCTAGAACAGGTCAGGTCATCCCTCTCCAACTCTTCCTTGCAGCTGATCATAGTTCCATCCTTCCACTTGCTCAGGCCAAAACTCTGGAGTCATCTCTCATACCAAATATATCCACTCTGTTGGGAAATCCTGTTGGCACTAACTTCAAACTATGCCTTCTCTTTCCATCCCAGCTCCCTCGTGCTGTGTATAAGCAGTCAGATGAAGCTTTAAACACAATGTGCTGAATCCCACCTTTTCTTTCCCTCAGACCCTGGAAGGCTCCTTTGCAGTGGCCCTAAGTCCTTTTGACCTGCCACCTCCTGGCCCTCCCTGGCCCGCTACACCAGCACTCCTTGCTGCCTTGTCATTTACGTACAGCAGCAGGGGCCTTGCTCTGTGTGGCACCAGCGTGCTCGGCCCTGCTCTCCCCCTCACACTGTTATGCTCAAAAGCCTTTGGTTAACTCAGCCGCTTCTCCACACTTTGCTGAGATCTTAGCTTCCAGGTGAGGCCAAGCTGGCCACCTTGCTTAACACCATGATGGTACCTTGCTCAACTTTGTCTCTTCTACAGCGTTTTTCACTTCCCAATACCCACACCATTTCCTTATTTATCACTGATGGATCCAAAGCACCTAGACTGATGCTTAGCAAAATTTTCTGATGGGAAATGATTGACTTGTCTTTTAAGTGGAAATATTTTTACTTCAGATAGTTGAACTACAAACAGCTAGAATTTTTGATTGAAATGATTTAGTCATATTTGAAGTACAAATCTAAGTAGAATGAGAAGTTGGCAGTTTCTAAATCATATTCTCTCATATACTTACTCTTACTATCTCTGTGGCACTTACTCTTAACTGTTTCTAATATACTTGTATTTATGCTAAATTAAATTAGCACACTCTGTGACCACACCTAGAGTCAGTGAGGACCTTAATCCAGTTTTCAAGTGGCAATGTCCTCTAATCTCCAGCCTGAGGTCATCTGTTTGCAAACATGTGGGTATATTTACTAAGTTAGAAATTAGAATTTTTAGAAGTAATTACCTTTAGAGTGCAAATAGAGGAATGTTCCTAGATGACCACATGATATGTTGGTAATATCCCACTTACGTTGGGTAACGGGTACTTAGATTGGTTTTACTGTTATTTATTGTAACTGATTATATCATTACTTATATCTATCATACATCATCTTTTCTATATGTAAAATGTTTCTTAATAAAAGTGGAGGAGGGCTGGTGAGATGGCTTAGTGGTCTAAAGCACCTACTTAGAACAAGCTTAGCAAAGCACAGGGACCACGGTTCAATCCCCCAGCACCACATGCCAGCCAGCCTGCCCCCTGGTGGGCTGAGCTGGCCACACACACACACACAAATAAATAAATAAATAAATAAATAAATAAAAAGTGGAGGAAAGATAAATCTCATAGTTTTCTTGCTTATCATCACTTTTGGCTTCTCTCCAGTTTTATATGCTGTAGCTCTGTAGATATAAATCTTCTGGCCAGTTTGTGGAAACACACTTGCTGTGCAAGGAGACACTGACCACACTCTCCCAGCCCACAGCTGACTCACAGGTGAACCTGTGACTGGAGCCCCAATCAGAAAAATTGTCATCGCAGTTAGAAAAAAAATGAAGACCTACTACTTTGTTGATTTAACCAACCTCAGAGCTTGTCACAACAGATTAGAATAAAGATAAAAATGAAAACAGGGTTTTCTTCTGGCCAAAGTAAATTATATTTCTCAAAAGGCCCATATAAAGGTAACACTGTTCACACTGCTGATTCTATCTTGTCCTCTGTAGCAAGCCAATTTTTTGCTTGATTACCTTCTGTTTATCTTCCTTTCCTGACCTAGAGGGGGTGTAGGGACCTGGAGGTGTTGATGTGCCCCATCAGTATTCTAGTCCTACATAGAATTGTAACTGCTGAGTGCCCCAACTCCCCAGCTGTAAACTCCTTGTTTGATATAGCCCCTGGTATAGCACTCGGATCCTCCTATCAGACTGGCCCGATTCCAACTTCAGCTCTATTAACCACCTCAGTAAGTTTTTAACCTTTCTGTGCTTTCATTTCCTCAGTGATGAAAGGGCAATAATAATAGTATAAACCGAGAAGTGAGGCTCAATGAAACTACACAGCTAAATTACATAGCACAACATCTGGTATGCAATATAGGCTGAGAATCCATAGCCTAGAACCTCCCAATCCAAAGTATTACTTAATCTGAAACATTTTTGAGTGCCAGCATTACACCATAAATGGTAAATTCAACACCCGAGTTATGGGTTCCATAAGTTAAAACACAGACACACAGCACAGTTCATTGAGCATTCCTAGTGGAAGCAAGACCCATCTGGTGCTCTTAACTACATATGCTAACTTTGCTTCATTCACAAAACTGTTGAAATATTCTACAAAATTACCCTCAGTTAATGTGTTTAAAGTATATATGAAACATAAGCAAATTCTGTGTTTAGACTTGGGTGCCTCTTTGGGTACCCACTCCATGTATCTCATTATGTATCTGTGTGTAATTATACCAAAGCCTGAAAACACACACACACACACACACACACACACACACACACACACCAAAATCCAAAACATTTCAAGTCCCAAGCATTTTGGATAAAAGTACTGAATCTTTATAGGCTGAAGAGATATTGTAACAATAATGAGTTACTATTACTGTATGGTAAACAAAGATTAGTTAAGGAGAAGAAAGAAAAGTCCTATAATAAACACCATGATGATCAAGTTTACAGTCTGCGCTCAAGAAGTCTTTGGAAAAGTGGCCTGAATTCAAGCTGCAGGACAGGCTCAGAAGGTGGGGCGCTCTAGTTGTGTCACCTGTGTCCTGCGCTTCAGTTGGATCCTGGGGGCTGAGCTATATGGATGAGACCCACCAGAAGTGACACTGAAGTGAGTCCTAATGATGGCACACTTAGATGTGGTGAGGCCAGGGGAATGTGCTGGGAATGCCATCCTCTAAGTCCTAGATGGCATCGCCGGGTCCTGCCCTGCCAGATTTGCATGGTGCAGCCTCCTACACTGGTGTGGGGGCCCACACCTTCCCTTACTTCCCTAGACAGACAAACATAAATTTTCATACCAAAAATATAATTGTGTTAATAAGAATTATTGTTTGGTTTTACATTTTCCTATTTTGTGAATTCTTAGAACGATTCTACTGCCTATACAACAAATTCATGATGTGCCAGAAAGCTAAAAATCTCAGTTTCTTTTCTTTTCTTTCTTTTTTGCGGAACTGGGGGTTGAACTCAGGCCCTTGCGCTTGCCAGGGAAGCACTTATTCTATTGAGCCATCTCCCCGACCCCCAAAAATCTCTGTCTTATGGACTAACTTATTCTAAAATTTGGGGGTTCATTAGAAGACTAGGTATAAAAATAAGTAAAAAGGGAAAGGGATTTGAAGAAAGTGAAAATAATAATGCTTGTTAAAAGGTTTAATGAAAATTCAAGGTAGAACATCAAGCATAGACATTTACAACAATCAACTTTATAAAGAGCTTATCATAATAATATGGAAATATCTAGAACTTTTAAATTATGAGTGACATTAAGCAAAACACGTAGTGGGAAACTAATGTACATTTTCAGGATATAAAAGTACAACGTACTTAATGGGTGCTATATAGCCTGGCAAGTATTATGTGTAAGATTTAAAGTAATAGATTTCTTTTAAAAGTACCAAGGAAGCAATTATGCACTACAACACATGAGCTATCTCTATTTTCAAGTTGCTATCCTCCTTTTGTGTGCTTTCTTTTTTTTTTTTTTTTTTTTTTTTTTGCGGAACTGATGATTCAACTGAGGCCCTTGCACTTGCCAGGCAAGCACTTATTCTACTGAGCTATCTCCTCAGCCCTGCTATCCTCTTTATAGATGGGAAATATATAAGTGACTGTTTTAAAAGGAACTTCTCTGAAACAAAAGCCCTCAGCTGCACACTGGTGGTAGCCAAGGCCTGTAATCCCAGCACTTGGAAGACTGAGGCAAGAGGATCATTGTGAGTTCAAGGCTAGCCTGGGCTACATAGCTAGGCCCGGGCAGGGGAGATAGTTTGACAGAATAAGTGCTTGCCTGCTTGCAAGGGCCTGAGTTCAATCCTGGGTTCGGCTGGAAAAAAAAAAAAGAAAGAAAGAAAAGAAAAGAAAGCAAAGCAAACCAAACAAACAAAAAAACCAATGGGGGAAATGCCTTAAAGCATTCAAAATTGTTTTTATTTTCCGAATTTAAGAATATCTGTTACCTGTGCATGCGTGCGTGTGTGTGTGTGTGCATGGGAGTTTAGAATTGAACACACAGCCCTTTACATGCCAGGCAAATACTCTGGCACTGACTTACCACACCCAACTCTGGTCACCTCTTGTTATCTCTCCATTATTGCCTAAGAAGTCCAACACTCTCACCTTACCAACAAATTTCCAGGGTCCAGAGATGTTAGCAACTTAATCAAGGTCATCCTTGCCTAGTCAGTGGCAGACTTGGAAGTAGAACAAAAACCTCTCAGATTCCCAGAAAAGACACAAATCTTAGTTAAAGGTGTAAAAATGCGTAAGTGTTAACAGTGTGAGGATGACATGAAGTCTGACCTTTCCATAAGGAAGGCGCAGACAGGAAGCACCCCCGGAAGCCAGTAAGGAGATTTCTGTGCAGGGCCTCGGCTGGGAGCCGGCTGCTGCGAAGCCATGTGCCCCCGCTGCACATTGGTGCCATCCAGGCAGAACAGCTCTCTGCGTTTGTTCCCAAGGTTTCCTTTCTAAAATTTCCATTTGGAGTCCGAGATTTGAAAAAGCATAAAGTACCCTGCCTTTGATTAAATTGCCGCACACCATCAGAAATCGTATCTTGTGCTGCAGTACACGCGTGCCTTTTCTCTGTGTAACTTTCGTATTACTCCAGGATTACCGCTGTCTAACCATCTCATTAAAAGGTCTTTTTGAACCGCAGATCCTTGCGTTGTTCTAGGAAACACCACATCAGGCTTTCACAGAGACACACTGAGGGACCCAGAATGGGGTTTACAGCTGGACCCTGGATCCAGACTCCCACAGGTATACGCAAGGTCACCCTGGTCAGTGTCGTTCATGCTATGCAAGGCTTCCTGCCTAAGCCAAATTACAGTATTTGTGTCCAGTGTCCAGATTTATCTTACTCACACTTTAAAATGAACAGGAGAAAATTTGGGAGGAAATGTTATTTTTAAAAAGAAGAAGCAGCGGTCTGAAAGTTTTAAAGGAAGGAAGCGCCGTCAGACGTCAAATTCTCCCACCACTGCCCTCAACCTCGCAGGGCCCTGAAATTCTGCCGGGGGCCTCCGGACAGGCCAGGCGGCTTCCAGTGGGACCTGCTCCACCCGGCAGGAAACCCGGGGCAGAACTCGGAGGGCGCGACGAGCTCAAGCCCCACGCGGGGTCGACAGGGGGCGCGCGGGCTCGGCCGGAGCCGCACACGTGGTCGCGACCGCCGGAGGGGTCGCGCTGGGGCTCGGGCTCCCGCCTGGGCGCCGCTTACCTCGACGGCTCTGCTGGGCGCTCGCGCGGTCCGGTGCTGCAGGGAGCAGGAAGAGGCTGTGGGGTCACCCGCTCCACGCGGCGCGGGGTTCGGGGGCACACGGGGGGCCCTGGGTGGGCGGCCGGGCCTGCGGCGCGCCGGCGCCCTGCGCCTCTCCCACGCTCTCCTCCTCTGCGCCGTCCGAGCGCGCCTTTCCCCCGCGGCGGAGCCCGCGCCTGCTTTCCCGCGCTCCGCTCTCTGCGCTCGTCCGGCGGTCTCGGCGCCCGGGGCCCAGGAGCAGCTCGGCGACTTGGAGAGGCCGCTGTATTTTGCAAGGCTCTTCTTAAACGTTTGCCTCAGCCTTCGCGGCGCTTCCTCTTTCTGGCGGTTGCGCAAGCTTCCTGCCCGCGGGGCGCAGGCCCCTGGGGAAGAGGCCCGGGGAGCGGGCGGGGCGGAGAGGGCGCCCGGGGGGCTTTCCCCACGTGCGACCACCACCGCCTGGTCCCTACTGTGGGAAGGGGTGAGGTAGGCGGCAAGGCGCCCCCTGGCCCCGCGATGTGCCCTAGCGAAGGACCAGTTGGAAAGACTCAGGGAGTAGCCTCTCCAGGGAGAAGGTGGCAGGGGCGGGAGGCCTGAAAACGCAGAAGCAAAGTAGGTTCCGGCTGGTAAATAAGGTTGAACTAGGCTCCTCTTCCCCTAGACAGCTGTATCTATATAGGCTTGCGTGTGGGGAAAGGCGGCAGAGACCTGCAGACATAGATGAGACTCATACATTAATAAGATAATTCTAGACAGTTCATTCTTTCAAGGAGAAATTACATATTAATGCAAACAGGGGTGAAGAAAACAATTCCTCCTACAGTAGGTGGTGCTTTTTAGATGGTAGAGAACAGACAGTAAATTAATAGCAAGTCGAGGAATGCGTTTTGATAGAATTAAAAGGTGAAAGATACAGAGTGATGAGCGTGTTCCCACGGAGAAGGAACTGTCTAGTAATTAGCCACACAGAACCAGACCTAAGTGAGCTGAGGGATTCCTTAAGGTTGGACTTTTGCTGGTAAAGGTTCCCGGCGGAAGATCAAGACTTTCAAAGGGCCGGAGTTGGGAGCGCTCTTGAGGTTTAGAGGGAGCAGCAAGGAAACCGGTGCGTCTAGAGCAGCCAGGGTACGGATGAAAAGGAGAAAAAAAAAGAGAAGTTGGTGGGAAGCTGTGGCCCTGATTCGAGAGAGAAGAAAGCCTCAAGAAGGATGAACCTTCAGCGGGCAAAGCGAGCAGCGGAATAGAGAGTGGCTTTCTTGGAAGAGGCAAAGTGTGGTCTGAGCACAACCCTTGGAAAAGCCTGGGCAAAAAGCTTGACAAAGTGTTCCTCAAGAAGAAAGAGGGGTGGGGAGAGATAGCTCAGTAGGATAAGCACTTACCTGGCAAGCGCAAGGGCTTGAGTTCAATCCCCAGTTCAATGTGCAATACAAAAGCCATGGTTGAACACGTCACATCTTGTTCTTCTAAGTGTGTACCATTTCCAGTGGTATCAATTATTATTATACTCTCTTTAAAATACATTAAAAATAAAAATTAAAATGGACAAGAGAAATTAAGCTATATTGAAAGGAAGAATTAATGTTTATTTGACAGATCTTGCATATCTGAATCTGGTAATCTGTGCAATAGATTTGTTGATAAAAATATGTAATATAACAACTGTTGTTAATTTTCTACAGATCGGACTCATAGTGATCCTCTTGTTTTCAGCCTCTCACGCTCTGGGATTACAGGCGAAGGGCACCATGCTCAGTCTCATTCCCTGTCTCAGCACGCCCTGGGGGCAGGGCTAGCACGGTATGCTGAGGATCAAATTCTGGCCTCTGAGCTTTGCCTAAGCAGGCACTTTAGTCCGCTGAACTATCTGGCCAGTCCTTTTTTTGAGTTTTTAAATTGTTGCCTTTTTTTTTTTTTTTTTTTTAAATCAAAGGTCCCTCCCTTACTGGTCCTGCTTCCATGAGTGGCCTCGACCAGGGAAAAGGGGGGCGGAGTTAGCCAGCCGGCACAGGGAAGGGTCATCTCCACAACATTCCATTTATACACAGAACTAAATGGACAAGCACAGAGTCATTATTTCCGATAGAAGTTGGCAGCATGGGAGCGGGGAGAAATAGGTGGGGAGTGTGGATATTGTTAACAAAAAATACAAGTGTCCCCCCCCCCCAAGCTGGTTGCCTGAGGGGAACTTGGTCTGTTTCAACCCAATAGGAATTAGAAGATCAAAAGCAGGTTCAAAGACCTTTTATTTCCTTTGATAAGTTAATTTTTTTTCATAGATTCCCTAAATTATCTCAATGAGTTTTTATTTGTGCATAGGAATACTATTGATTTTTCAGAGCTGACTTTGTATCTGGCTATGCTTTTAAATTTGATTATGAAAACTAGAAGTCTTTTGGTGGAATTTTGGGGATCTTCTATGTGGAGTACCATGTCATCCAGAGATAATGATAATTTAACTTTTCATTTCCTGTCTTTATTCCTCTTATTTCTTTCTTATGTCTAATTGCTCTGCCCACTGTTTCCAGAACTATACTGAGTAGGAGTGGTGGCAGTGGGCTTCTTCGTCTTTTTCTTGATTTTGGAATGAAAGCTTTCAGTTTTTTATCATTTAGTATGATGTTGACTGTTGAGTTGTCATAGATGGCTTTTATCAGATTGAGATCACTAGTATTATTTTTATTTCACTTGAATTTTATCTCTATATAAAATGCTTATAAAATGTGGTCACTGTAAATAAAGATACTTTAACGTCTTTAAAAAAAAAAAAAAAAGCAGGTTCGGCAGGCAGGAAACATCAGGGATGGAGGCCGGAGGAAGGTCCAGGGGGTAGGGCGGCTGTTTGGCAACTGGGGTGAAAGGATTGCTCTCCTGCTGCTGGGATCCTCCCAGACCCTCCAGTCTGGCAGAAAGGGGGCAGCCTACAACCCCTTGAGGGCAGGTCCAGGGCTGCCACATGCTCCAGACAGGGACTGGAGGAGCTCACAAAGGCTTGCCTTCCAAAGAGATGAACGTACTGCCGCCCAGCCTCTCTGCCAGTGTGCAGCGGTCCTTGATCTCTTCTTGCTTGATCCCTGTCAGCTTCTTTTTGATGGCATCCTTGGAACGGGCATAGATCATTTTGCTCTTAAGGGGTGCACGCTCAGGGGCCCAAAAGATAAATACCAGATCCTCCTTGCTCTCTTTGGCCTTGTAGGTCGCATCATAGAGGGCATGGTGACAATCCTTGTCCAGCAACATCTTGACAAAGGTGGCATAGGGGTCGTCCACAGTCTGGCCCACATCCCCACCAGAATCTCCTTGCCCTCCTCCAGGATGATGTTCTTCTTGTCCTCACTCAGGCAAAAAAGCACTGCCTTCTTGTACTTCTTCACTTCCTCTGGTGTTGAGGACTTGGGTACCTTCATGTCATTGAATACCTTGATGACTCCCTCAGAGACATCCACGCCAGAGGCGATGTTTCCAGAAGTGAAGGACTGCAAAAAGAGATGAAGACAAGAGGCACTGCGGCCACTGCTGGGACCTGAATCCAATTTTCTATTCTTCTTTTGAAATTCTGTACCATATGTATTGTTGTATGTACTCTGTTTCTGCTTTTGTTTTCACTCTTTAAAATAAAATTTAGAAGAAAAAAGAGTAAGAAAATCTTTGGTGTAGGGACATGAAGGGGTTAGGAAGAAGGCAGGGCAGTGTGACTGCAACCTAGTGAGGTAGCTGGCTGGTGGTAGAGGATGAGGACGGCCAGGTCATCAGTAACCAGACCAAGCAGGCCCTGTGGCTAAGGTTGAGGACTTTGTGTTGTCTTCAAATTACAGTGGTGAGCTATGAAAAAATGTAGCTACTAACTGGTGCATGATTTGATGTACACTACAAGCCAGCATTCTGGCTCATGATTCTTTTGAAAATCAATTGAATGGGGCAAGAGAAAAAGGAGAAGCAGGGAAAAGAGAGTGCAGCAGGCTCTGATGAAAAGCAGAACCAGTAATACTTTGCTGATGGATCAGACTGAGGTGGGGCAGCAGAAGGGCTAGGAATGGGATACAGCTAGTGTGATTGCTGTCATAGAAAGTAGTTGTGAGCCCTTGTTCAAAGGTCAGTAGGAACACATGGACCATGTCAAGAATGTTTTTCTCACCCCTCAAGAGCAATGAGAATGGATTAAATAATATTTTAGGCTGGCAGGTAAAGAGCTTCATGTTCAAGAAAGGTGACTCCATCATTTAGGAAATTGATCAGATGAGAAAAAAGCTGGGAAAGAGACATTACATAGCTTCCACTGGGAAATTGATAGCAGTGGAAATTGGAAAAAATATCTGGAATGGAGAAGTATTGGTAAGATTGCTGGCAGGAGACCCTGATGAGTGAACAGAGGAATGAGGAGAGAGAGAGGTCAAAGACAAGGCCTGCAAGTCAGACTTATATCGTGATGGCAACAGCTGATCCTGGAGTTTGTCACTGGAATACCCAGGACACGTCCTGTGGTGATGGGGTAGGGGCAAGAAAGTAAAAGATACAAGGGCAAGGAAGTAAAGCTCCTGCTGGCTGGGGACAGTTCTGCTGGATACTCACGAGGGCTCTTTGCTAAGGGCAGTGGTGGCAAACCTATGGCACCAGGGTGTGTATATCATTGAAAGCTTTGAAATGTTCAATGATCTAAGGAGTTTCAAGGGATTTAGAAGGGAGCTGAGCTGTTGCTTAAGGAGTATAATTTTTTTTTTCACATTGAACATTTATTTTTCTGTGAGGTGGTTGTTGACAAGTCTATGTAAGCTCAGGATCCAAACTAGAAGTGTTTTCATTTGAAAGCCTTTGCAGCTTAGTTGTATGTCATGTAGCGAGGAGTAGCACTGAATTTGGCGTAAGACTTAATGACCTTATTTACAGCTTCTAAGAAATCCTTTTCAGTTGCAATTTTTCGCCGTGCTCGGATTGCAAACATACCCGCTTCTGTGCAGACACTTCTAATTTCAGCGCCAGTGCTATTTGGACACAGTCGAGCTAGCAATTCAAATCGGATATCTCTTTCAACACTCATTGAACGAGCATGAATCTTAAAGATATGAGTCCGACCCTCTAAATCAGGTAAACTGAATTCAATCTTTCTGTCCAATCTCCCCGGCCTCATCAGTGCCGGATCCAAAGTACTGGGTCTGTTAGTGGCCATCAGCACCTTGATGTTCCCTCGAGGGTCAAAGCCATCTAGCTGGTTGATCAGCTCCAACATGGTTCTCTGCACTTCATTGTCACCACCAGCACCATCATCAAACCGGGCCCCTCCAATGGCATTGATTTCATCAAAGAAGATAAGGCAGGCTCTTTTTGTTCTGGCCATTTCAAAGAGCTCACGAACCATTCGAGCCCCCTCCCCGACGTATTTCTGTATAAGCTCAGAGCCAATAACTCGGATGAAGCAAGCGTCAGTCCTGTTGGCAACTGACCTGGCACACAAGGTCTTGCCTGTGCCTGGGGGGCCAAAGAGCAGCATGCCCTTGGGAGGCTTGATGCCCAGGTTAACAAACTGCTCTGGATGAAGTAGTGGGGTTTCAACTACTTGCAATTTCTCGATCTGTTCCTTACACCCACCAACATCACTGTACGTGATGTCAGGTTTTTCCTCCACCTGCATCATGGTAACTGTTGGGTCAATCTTAGGAGGCAGGGGAATGTGAATTTGATACTTATTTCTGTTCACGCCAACTCTCATGCCTTCTTCAATGTCAGTAGGTGCCACCTGATCACTGAGGTCCACCACAAACTTGGCAAACTGCTTCACATTGATAATGTATTTTGGGTCCTCTGAGTCAGCATTGATTATCTTCATACACCTTGCCACCTGCAGAGGCTGCTCACTTTGCAGAGTTTGCTTATCTGCGGCCAGATCCCAGAGTGCCGGGGGTGCCAGACCAGTGTCAGACTCTTTAATACCAGTGAGCTCATTAATTTTCTTGAGAAGTTGTTGAATGTCATCTTCAACCTGCTTGATCTGTCTGGAATATGTGCTTTGACCATAAGTTTTCAGCAAAGCAATATCCCCCTCATCCAGAGCTCAGATGGGCTTGTCGTCCTTCTCATCCTCTTTGGTTTTCCGCTGATTGGCGCCAAGGTAATCGGCCATTTTAGGAGATGCTAGCGCCTCAGCTCCTCCGTGATTACACAGCACCTTCCTCACTTCCGACGGTGCCCTCCCTTTTCAAGGAGTATAATTTCTATCCTGCAGGAAACTATGTATTTTTTTAGGTCCAATACATGATGTGTTTATGCAGTATCTATGCAGGGCCTATGGGTTCTTGAGCCTATGGCCTGCTGGGTCGTGCTCTGGGGAGGTCCCAAACAAAGCACACCTGGATACCCAGATTCCTGGAGGGCTGTGACTCAGCAGACTCCATTTTGGGTTTCTGAACTCTGTTGTAGGGCAGCTGTTCTTAATCCCTAAGAGAATCCTAACTCCCAACTCTCCAATTCCTGTTACAAAGTGAAGAACTCTGAGAAAACCATTCAGGGAAGATAATGGGTTTTACTTTGAGCAAGTCAAGCTTGATAAGCCCTTAAGACATCTAAGTGGAAACCTCCTTGCAATAAGAATAAACTATGTACATATATAGCATCATGCACTTCAAACCAATTATGCTGCATAAAAAGCCAGCGCAAATAGTATATAGTATTATACAATGATATTTACATATAATTCTTAAAAATTCAAACTGATCTATACTTGTAAAAAGCTCAGGAAAAGAAGGGAGGAGGGAAAAAGGAAAGCTAACCAAGGGGAAAAGTAAAATGTAGAAATGGTGAAATGTTTACTGTTTTGATCCTAGTGATGGCCACAATGATGTGCACAGAGATCAAAAGTGATGCAATGGTAAACTTTAAAGTGTGTATGTACTTTGTCATCTGTCACTTGTACCCCAGTAAAGCCATGAAAGAAATCTTTGTGCAATTCATGATTTCAACACTCTATTGTTAAATTCATTTTATTTATATATTTTTATGTATTTAGTACAGGAACTACAGGGTCTCACTACATAGATCGGACCTGTAGTTATTCTCTTGTTTTTAGCTTCCCAAGTGTTAGAATTACGGGAATGTGACACCACGCCCAGTCTCAGTCTCTGTCTCAGCGCCTCCTTGGGGTGGGGCCAGCACAGCACTCTGAGGATCAAACCCCAGCCCTGGGCCCTGCCTAAACAGGTGCTTTCTTCTTCTTCTTCTTCTTCTTCTTCTTCTTCTTCTTCTTCTTCTTCTTCTTCTTCTTCTTCTTCTTCTT
>NW_004524721.1:3982270-3984669 GCF_000260255.1 Octodon degus
ATATATAATTATACAGGAAGAAATGTGAAATCAGATACTCCTATTTATCCAGAAGCTCTGACCAATACCATAGTCTACAACAAGTTATCGGCTAGTGCAGAGACTTAGAATCTTGGAAAGGTAGTGAAATAATTGTGCTACTACAGCAAAGAGGTTTTGTATGAACCCACTTTAAAAAGATAGGATTTAAGAAATGTAAATGTAATGCATATTAGAAGTTAGAACATAAATTTTGTTAGAGAGCTCTTTCATCTAACTGAAAGTATTTGCAATCCTTTTTCAGTTTTGCTTGATCCATGTGACTTCTGGTAAGCATGCTTACACACACCAAAGTGCCTCAAGCTGTGTGGTGGAACTGCTTTAGGGAGAGAAGAGCGTCTGTCAGTTCTTTTTTTTTTTTTAATCAAGTTTATTGAGAAACAGCAATGAGACAATTTCAAAACCGACTAATAGGACAGTTTCAATAATTAATACATTGCATATTGCTGTCTCCTTAGTGATTGTTCATAGGACAAGATGCAGACATGATATCCTGTTCAAATACTATTAGTACAAATCTTCTCATTGAATTAAGAGAAAGTAACTGTATATCTATCCTATTTTGTATATGTAGATACAAAATGTTCCTTCATTTGTAACCCTGTTTTTTGTTTAGTTTTGTTAGACATGGGTATTCCATTGCCATTTAAATATTATTGGTGTGTGAATTCAGCAAAATAATACAATATAGACCAGTAGTCCATAATAGTAGTGCATTAACCATAGAACTGGTAATGTCAGAAGTTGTTGACTTGAGCCTTTCACAGCTTAGCATATTAATATGGCTTTACTTTTTATATCTCATTTTTATACTTTTCTGCTGGATGGCTAAGACCAAGATAAAGCAAGACCTATATAACAAGAAATGTGTCTTTTGTATCTGATAAGGTCAGTGAATTCCCCTCAGGATTTATCCTATTACCCTGTTACTACAGTTTGCAGATCTTCTGTCAGTGTCAGCCATGTGGATGAGTCATGGCCATTGCTTGACCAGTTTGCTCTCTGTGAAAGCCTGAGAAAATGTTTTCTCTCCATGTGACTCTCCTTAGGCACAATTTACATCATCAATCACATTGCTCGGTGTCCTCATAATCTCCTTGATCAGAAAATTTGGGACACAACTGAGTTGCATGATGTTGTAGTATAGGTTCCCCTATATCCTGAGTCTTCACTGACCTTGAAAGGCTAGGGTCAAAATGTTGGCTGTCCTTGCAGCCCTTCTATTCTCTCATTTTTGGTCTGCAAACTTAGGTTGTTAACTCTCCAGAAGAGAAGCTTATTATTGTCCTACAATATATGCCATTGGATTTAACCTTACTATCTGAATATCAAACAACTTAGGCATAACATGGAACAGGTATTTTCCATCAAGTATTGATAAGTTAAACATTAAGTCTCTACAGCATATGGAGAAAAAAATTCAAAAAATATTTAAAGATTATTAATAAACAGTTACATATTTTTACACAGAAATTTAGAAATCTAACCATATACAGCATTGTAGCAGGACAGTCCGGTGACATTCTTTTTTGTGGGTCTTTTTTCATTTATTACCATTTTTTAAAAACAAACATTTACTTGAGAGACAGCATGGCAATAATTGGTATGTCATGACAAGCAGTACCTATTCAGAAGACCAGAATGACAGGCATTCCAAGTGTGACCCTTCTATTACATATTGCTATCTTCAGTGCAGTTGCTTAGTTCACAGATATCAGCATATATAGTTAGTCAGGGTGAGAATCCTACCAATTAACTGCTAGTTTCAAAAACCTCCTGAGTTTCTCAGGATCATTGCCTTACAAATCTTGTGCATATAAATGTATGGCTTTGCCCCTGTCATTTTTCCAAGCTTTTCTCCTTGGCCTCTCCTCATTATCCAATCCTTAAGTTCTCACTTTCCTTTTAATCGTGTTATGCTTTTCTATTTGTATTTCTTCTTTTCAGTTCTTATACTAGGGAGACTATAAGATACACATGTTGGTCTGGTTTATTTCACTTATGAGTATATCTTCAGGTGGCATCCACTTCAATATATAGGCTTCGAGTTTATCATTCTTTATAGCTGAATAATACTCATTGTGTAAAAATATCACATCTTTTTTATCCATTCTTCAGGTGATCTTGTTTCCAAGATTTGGTTATCACAAATTGTGCTGCTATAAACATAGGCACACACATATCACTATGATATGATGTTTTCAGTTCCTATGGGAAAATTCCCAGAGGGGGATAGCTGGTTTTAATGGGATTTCCAGTCCTAGTTCTTTAAGGAGTCTCCACATTGATTTTTCATAATGGTTGCACCAGTCTACATTCTTACCAGCAGTGGAGAAGGGTTCCTTTTTCCACACAGCCTC
>NW_004524721.1:3992779-4017341 GCF_000260255.1 Octodon degus
TTTTTCTCCTTATGTCCTTCCTCATGTACTGGTCAATCTACAGGGTCATGACATATTACAGGCTATGGGAGCAGTTTTGGCTACTCCTAACTCCCTGGTGGCTCATCATATGTTGAAAGGTTTCCTTCCCAATCAAGTGCTTGATAAAAATAATCTAATTATTCCTAAAAGGTCCTAAAAGGGACCATTTTGGCAAAGGCCATTTTCAGGAGGGTCTTGATCATCTTTCAACCCCATGATGGCATGCAAGATAACTTGGATGCCTGATGACCCTGTTTGCATTGATCAGTGGCCCCTAACTCAGGAGAATATTATAGCAACTCATACGCTGCTTAATGAGCAGTTGATGGCGGGGCACCTAGAACATTCCAATAGGCCTTGGAATACCCCAATTTTTGTAATAAAAAAAAGATCCGGAAAATGGAGATTGCTATAGGACTTGTGGGCAGTCAATTGCACCATGGAACCTATGGGAGCACTACAGCACAGACTGACCAGTCTTGTGGCTATTCCTTTACATTTTTCCCTTATGATGATTGATTTAAAAGACTGTTTCTTTTCTACCACTCTCCACCTTTAAGATGAATGTCTTGCTTTTAGTTTACCCTGTATCAGTAATCAGGCCCCTATGCACCATTTTCATTGGTGGTCTACCACAGGGTATGGCAAATAGCCCAGCCCTGTGCTAAGCATTTGTGGCTACAGCCATTTGGTCAGTGTGACAGGCCTATGTATCACATACATTATCTATCTATTACATAGATGACATTCTCTTGGCACAAGAATCCCCATCCATTTTACATCATGTATTTATCCAATTAGATGATGCCCTCCACAATGCAGATCTAGTGATAGCCCCTGAAAAGGTGCAAACTATGGCGCCCTTTTCATATTTGGGACACCTGATTCAACAGAGGCAAATGTGCCCCAAACTGATCAGATCCAGGTTAGACATCTTGCCACCCTAAATTATTTTCAGACTCTACTTGGTAACATATAATTGGCTCCACCCAGCATTTAATTTAACTACTAATGAGTTAAGTCCTTGATTTGACAAGGGAGACTTAGCCCCTACTTCTAAAATAACACTTCCAGCAGAGGCTAAGACTGCCTTGGATAAAGTTAATCAAGCTCTTTCTAATGCTCAGCTCTCTAGAGTTGACCCATCTTTGCCAAGGCTTCTAATTATTTTCTCAACTCAGTATATGCCCACTGGATTCTTTGGCAGTCTCAGGGTCCCTTACAGTGGCTGCACATGCCACATACTCCACATAAAACTATTACTCCCTCAGATGATATGCAACAAATTTCTTCATTTTACACCACTTTTCATCAAAATGCTTCTGCCTTAAGCAAGCAGTTTCATTTGATTCAAGCACAAATCCAAGAAATTGTTAAATGATTCTATGTTACACACATTCCTGAATTTGGTTCTTTGTGTTGGGTTCATGCTTTGGTGGACACTTCCTTAGGGTTGACATTTGCTAATGCCCACACTGGTGAAGCAGTTAAACATGTCATTGCTCACTATTTGGATGCCTCTAGTGCTGTTGGCTGCCCACGGACACTTGAGATTGACAATGGCCCGGCATGTACAAGCTACCTTCTAAAAGTTTTGGACAACTTTTAATATTTCCATTACACAGGGATTCCTTATAACCCTCAAGCTCAAGGAATTGTTGAATGTGCATACCATTCAATTAAAATTCAACTGCAAAGACAAACAGGGGGATCATTCCCTACAAAATTCATACCTCATAATAGACTTCACTTGGCAGTATACATTCTTAACTTTTTAAATTCTACAAAAAATGGATGTACAGCAGCAGAAAGACAATCCCATCAAATAAGATCAAAAAGGTTAGGAAGGGTCCTTTGGAGAGATCTCCATACTGGACAATGGAAGAGACCCAGTTCACTACTAACCTGGGAGAGATTGTATGCTTGTGTTTTTCCAGAGAATGCTGAATGACCTATTTGGGTACTAGAGCACACTGTCAACATATACCAGACCAGACAGATAGCTCAGTGGACTTAAGCACCTGCTTAAGCAGATGCAGGAAACAGGGTTTGATCCCCAGCATGCAGTGCTGGCCCCACTCCTGGGGCACACTGAGACAGTGACTGAGACTGGGTGTAGTGGTGCATGCCTGTAATCCCAGAGTTTGGGAGGCTGAAAACATGAGAATCACTACTAGTCCAATCTGTGTAGTAAGATGCTGTAGACCCTGTATTAAATACATTAAGAAAAAAAAAGCTATACGATGAGGCCAGATCTGGAGAAGAAGTTAAGAGTGATGGGGCCAGGTCTAATCTGGGCCTACTGAAGGAACTGACAAAATGGAAATATAAGTTCTAAATAGATGATACAATGTATAAAGATAACTGAGCTGAAATTTACTAGTATTAAAACAAAAACCACAAAATACACATATTAGTTAGAGATAAAAGACTTCCTTCCAAAATTTTCTGACAAGAGAGATCTCTGTTTGGGGCCAGGGAGATGACTTAGTAGAATAAGCACTTCCTTGGCAAGCGCAAGGGCCCGAGTTCAATCCCTTGGTTAAAAAAAAAAAAAAAAGCTTTGTTTATTGACAAATAACAAAATCTGACTAGTCTATTTGTAATTATAAAAAAATTGCAATAGAGTTGCTATAAGTTAATCTGGCCAGGAATATATAGTTGAGTGCTCTCATAATTTTGTAAAGATGCTTGCTTGTCTATGTGTACGTGCATTTGTCTGTGTGTGTGTTATTCTATGAACAGGTGCCCCCCTTTTTTTCTTTTTGGTCATTTGTTCATACTACAATTTGGGGTATAGACTTAAAAGCATAATTTTTCCTAAGTTATCAGATGGTCTAAATCATCAAAATTGGTTTATACACAGTTTATTGAAAATTTTAAATTAATTAAGCAAAAATTTCTTAGATTGGGGAGAAATTATTCAGAGAGGAGTCATATTGATCAATAAGAGGTGTGGCCAATGTTTTGTTAATTAATGAGGAGCTCCCAATAATCTCAATAGTCTCTTAGGAGACACCTTCAATAAATTGGTCACTGGTTTAGAGATAAAAGTCTTGGGAAGCTTAGTTCTCTTTCCTATCTTGCAAGACGGTGGGTGAAAAAACTGAGAAGCTAGACACTAAAGAGAAGAAACCTGAAGCCAAGAAGGCTGCTGCCAGTGGTACTGGTAAAAAGAGTAAGGTGAAGGCAAAAAAGTCCAAGAAGGGGCAGCCCCACTATAGTCAAAATCTTGTCCTGGTTAGAGGAATTGGTATATATTCCTGATCTGCTATATATTCCAGAAAGGCTTTGTACGAGAGAAAGTACACATCTGCTAAGTCAAAGTTTGAGAAGAAAAAAGAGAAAGTTCTTGCTATGATCACAAAACCAGTTGGTGGGGAAAAGAATGGAGGTACCCAGGTGATTAAGCTTTGAAAAATGCCTAGATACTACCCTCCTGAAGATGTGCCCCAAAAGCTCTTGAGCTATGGCAAATCATAGCTTCAGTCAGCATGTGAGGACACTTCAAGCTAGCATCACTCCTGGCACCATCTTGATCATCCTCACCAGGTATCACAGAGGCAAGAGAAGCAGTTGTCCAGAGGCCTTAATTGTGTCTTCCTGAAGCAGTTTGCCAGAGGCTTGCTACTAGTGACCGGGCCTCTTAGCCTTAATTGTGTTCCTCTACAAAGGACACACCAAAAGTTTCTCATTGCCACCCTATGAAAATTGATATCAGCAAAGTGAAAATCCCCAAATACCTCACTGAAGAAGCAGCTGTGGAAACCCAGACAACAGGAGGATGAGATCTTCGACACTGAGAAAGAGAGATACCAGATTTCAGAGCAGTGCAAGTGGATCAGAAGGCAGTAGACTCACAGATTTTAGCAAAAAGAAGAGCTGTTTCTCAGCTCTGGGGCTACCTGTGATCTGATTTTTGCTCTGACAAATAGAATTTATGCTCATAAATTTTATGTTTCTTACTAAGAACCTAATTCAATAACTGATACTTAAATAAAAAAGATAAAAGTCTTTCAAAAAATTATAATTGAAGGGGGCCTGCCCTTTAGCTCAGTTCTTTAAGTGGCTGCTTCGACAAAGCAGTCAGGCTCAGGTTGCTGTGGTTCGATCCGCACAACTCCAGCCAGCCAAACCTGCCCTGAAGGCATTCGGAGCCAACAAAAAATCATAATTGGATTTTCGCCTAAAAATGGTTTTGGTATTCAATCAAATTAAGAAGCAAAGGTCTGCCTATATGTATGGTAAGTCATTATTATTAATCTCATGGTGTTTTATGGTGCATACATGATTCCAAGTGTATATGTGTTCTAAAATGTTAAACAAGGATTGCTTATTGTGATAAGACTTTCAAATTCCTAGCACAAAAAAAAGGAGGTGGGGGGAGAAGAAAAACCTTGTGATGTATGTTCCATTTAAGGATAATTAATTAGGTGAAAAATTCTTATGTAGTAGATTGAGAAGATTTGTTAAAAGGGATGATATGTCAAAATGAAAATGTAAGTGTGTTACAAAATGTCATAGAATTGTTTTGTTACAATGTTGTATATAGTTTTATTTCTAAACTTCTGTGTAAAAATGTGTAATTGTTGTTTTTTAACATTCTATGGAGATTTAAATAGTAGAATATTCATGGTGGCTGGAAAATAATAGCTCCATTTTATGTCTAAGGTGTTTGATATTCAGATAGATAGTAATGTTAAGCTTAACGGCCTCTGTTACAGGGTAGTAATGTCAGTGAGCTTCTCTTCTGGATGTTTAGCAACTTAAGTTTACAGATAAAAAATTAGAGATATAGATTTGTTAAAAGGATAACCAATATTTTTGCCCTAGCCTTCAAGTTCAGTGAGGACTCAGACATTAGAGAACCTGTGACATTCTTTAACTCAGTTGTATCCCAAATTTTCTGATCAAGGAGATTATAGGGCCACAGAGGAAAGTGATCAACAATGCATAGTGTGCCTTAGAAGAGTCACCTAGAGAGAAAAGAATATGTCAGGCTTTCACAGAAAGCAAATTGGTCAAGCAGTGATCATGACTCCTCCAGATGGCTGACACTGACAGAAGATCTATGAGGTTCTGTACATGGTTCCAAGGTAAATCCAGAGGAGATTTGACTAAACTTGTCAGATAGAAAAAGTTAACACTTGTAGTTATACAGGTCTTGCTTTAACTTTGTCTTAGCCATCAAGCAGAAAAGTGCAACCATGAGATATTTAAAGTAATGCCATATTAATATGCTAAGCTGTGAAAGGCTTAAGTTAACAACTTCTGACAATTACCAGCTGTGCTGATAACTTACTACTATTATGTACTATTGGACTATATAGGGATATATTGCTGAATTCAAGTACTTACAATCTTTGGACTGGCCTCAGGTAGGACAAGGTCCTTTAAAGATTTCTCCAAATACAGCTTCTCTGACAACAATGGAATACCTCTCTGACAAAGCAAAACAAAAAAGGGGGATATATTGGGAGCTGCAGAAGCTAGGAAATTGATCAAATGTGTGTAGGCACTACTAGACCTCAGTGCCTAAAGCAAACAAGCTACCCTCAGTCCTGAGATAAACATCCTGTCTGATTAAGGTCAGCTATTAGTCGCTAGGCAACCTTGTGTCATAAGTTACTAACTTTGTAAAGGTATAAATAAAAGTTGGTTTTGTTGTGGGGTTCTGTTAGTCTTACCTATCAGGTAGGCTAGTGACCACCTAGCCCAGCTTTGTCTTCTTGTCTATCTTTTCTCATTCCTGTCACTGTTTCTTCATGGGAAGAACTGATCCAAATGAGACCAATGGATCCCAAAACTTGTCTATTGTGTATCCCACCTCCCTGAAAATTCTCTGCTTACATGAAACCTAAACTTGCCCTTGTCCTTAGGATAAAATTTTAACTACTTGTTGTGACTCCCAAGGCTTCAAGATCTGGTGGTGAGCCAAACTTCCTCACCATATCTCCTAGTTGTTTCTCCCATAGTTTACCAAGTTCAAGACACCCTCGTTTTTTCTCTACTGTTTCCAAGTACTGAGAAGCGTCTTGCCACCTGAAATGCACATCTCCTGGATTGTTGCTCTGTGCTGCCTCTCATTCTTTCAGTCTCACTTTAAAGATGACCTCTGCCCCCTGTGAGACCAGCTTCAGGGAGACATGGAGGTGCAGCAGTGGTCAAGGGTGCCAGGATGAGTGGGAGACAGAGGGTGGAGGGAACTTAGGGACCCTTCATTTTCTCAATCACCTTTTCCTAAGTTGGTGTCTCTTCTAAGAGCTGTAATGTGAAATACAAACACTCATGATCATAAGGTGAGGGAAGCCAGTGATGACTTATGTTCTCACTCCACTCCTCAACTGTAAAGTGAGGCCAGTAGTAATGACTTTCTACGCAAGTCAAGGGGCTGTTGTGTAGATAACATCTGTAAGATTGTTTTGCAAACTGTGAACAAGGACAGAAGTTAGTAACTTCAGGCTATTTTGGTCTTCACACTAGGGTGGTGCCTTCCCTTGTGAATTATGCCAAGGACCAAGGAATGAGGTCAACAAACTTAGACTGCTCTACATTGTTGTTCATGTGACAATATTCAGATACTAAATTATATTTATTACATTTACTTTATTCTTTTCAATGAACAAAGCAAAGAATACTTTATTATTTTTATTTTTGGTGGCAAGGGGAATTGAACCCAGGGCTGCAAGGTGCACACAGTATCAATGAGCTTCACTCACCCCCTAGTACTAAGAAATACACTTTTTTTAAATGAAATTTTTAAAATTTATTTTTTATGTATTTAGTACAGGGTCTACAGGATCTCATTACACAGATGGACTAATAGTTATTCTCCTCTTTTCAGCCTCCCAAGCACTGGGATTACAGGTACATGCCACCACACCCAGTCTCAGTGCACCCCAGGGGCAGGACTGTCACAGCACAGCAGGGATTGAATCCCGGTCCATGAATCTGCCTAAGCAGGTGCTTTAGTTAAAAAAAAAAAAAAAAGAAGAAGCAACAAAACCTTAAGAAATTATACAGGGCCAGCCAAATAGCTCAGCAGATTAAAGAGACTACAAGCAGTTGCAGGGGTTGGGGGTTTGATTCCCAGGCCTGCTGTGATGGCCCCCAACCCTGGGGGATGCTGGGATGGCAATTGCAATTGGGCATGGTGGCACACACCTGTAATCCCAGCAGTTGGGAGGCTGTAAACAGGAGAATCAATAAGAGTCCAATCCAGTAGTGAGACCCTGAACACCTTACAGACCCTTCCCTAAAATAAAAAAAAAAAGGAAAGAAAGAAAAGATACAGAATTTTACTAAACTAAATGACAGGAATTCAACAATGGTTAAGAAATACACTTAAAAAAAGGAAATATACTTTTTGTTTTTAAAAAAATTGTGTATTTGGTACAGAGCCTCACTATGCAGTTCAGACTCAGTGATCCTTCTATTTTCAGTCTCTCCAGCACTGGGATGACAGGCATGAGCCACCACACCAGGACTCAGTCACTGGCTCAGTGTGCCCCTGGGGTGGGGCCCGTGGGGCATGCGGGATGTGGAAAGAACCCTGGTTCCTGTGCTTGCCAAAGCAGGTGCTTTAATCAGCTGATTTATCTCACCAGCCCAAGAAATATACTTTCAATGGGAAAATTTTTCTAGTAATTCAGGCTAAATTTTGACTTTCCTTTATCCTTCATTTTTTTCCATCCTTCTTTCTTCCTTTTCTCCTTCCTTTATAACCCCCCCCCCCTTCCTGGGGGGTGAATGAAGGCAGGAGACAGGAAAAGGAGTGTTGTGGGACTGTCTTGCAACAATGTTGTATATTGTTAGATTTCTGGGCTTTTGTGTAAACATATATAATTCTTTATTCCTATTTTTAAAATATATTTTAAATTTTAATTTTTTTGTCATATTCTGTAGGAACTTAAAATTTAACATATCAATACTTGATGAAAAATACCTGTTCCATGTTATGCCTAAGATGTTTGATATTCAGATAGATAGTGAGGTTAAGCTCAACAGCCTAGGTTGTGTGGTAATAACAATAAGCTTCTCTTCTGGAGGGTTAGCAACCTAAGTTTGCAGACCAAAATTAGAGAAAAAGGAGGTCTGCAAGGAAAGCCAACGTTTTGGCCCTAGCCTTCTAAGGTCAATTAAGACTGAGGACATATGAGAACTTGTACTGTAACGTCATGTAACTCAGTAGTGTCCCAAATTTTCTGATCAAGGAGATTATGGGGCCAAAGAGGAAAGTGATTGATGATGTAGAGTGTGCCTAAGGAGAGCCACATGGAGAGAAAACATTCTCTCAGGCTGTCACAGAGAGCAAACTGGCTAAGCAATGTCCATGACTCATCTACATGGCTGACACTGACAGAGGATCTACAATCTGAGGTTCATGGTCTCAGTAGATAAATCCTGAGGGGATTTGACTGACCTTATCAGATCCAAAAGCTACAATTCTTGTTACCTAGGTCTTGCTTTATTTTAGTCTTAGCCATCCAGCAGAAAAGTATAAAAACAAAGTATAAGAAGTAAAGCCACCTTGTTATGTTGAGCTGTAGGGGACTCAGGTCAACAACTTCTGACATTTCCAGTCAAACAGAAGACCCAGTACTATTATGGACTACTGGACTATTTTGGAATATTTTGCTGCATTCACACACCTATAATATTTAAATGATGGAACTAAACAAAAAAAGGGAATACAGATGAATGACCATTTTGTATCTGTGTGTTCAAAATATTTAGGATAGATGTATAGCTACAATCTCTTAATTCAATGAATAGAGGGATTTGTTCTAATAGTGTGTGTAAATAGGATATCATGTCTGCATCTTGTACACCAAACAACCACTAGGAAGACAATATGCAATGTATTAATTATTGAAACTGTCCTACCAATTTGATATGAAACTGTCTCATTGCTATTTTTTCTCAATAAAATTATGGAAAAAAGAAAAAAAAACAACAACAACAGCAAAAAACAACCCCCCCCCCTTCCTGCCTCCCTCCTCTATCTCCCTGGATCTCTACCCCTTCCTTTGCTCCTTCCTTCCTTCCTTCCTTTCTTCTCATTTTTGTCAAAATAGAGAAAGAATCTGGTCAAAGTGGAAGTCAATGTAAATAAATGAATTTTAGGCACATTAAAATATATGACAGTATTTTCAGGGGTTGGCTCTAATAATATTGAAGGATTCTCATGAGGTCAATTGGCCAATCAGAGTCATAAAACCACATTAGCTATTTTTAATTTGTCTTACTTTATTCAGTTTTGTCTTAGTTACTCCTCTTGTTGCTAGGACAAATATCTGACACCCAAAATGAAGGAAGGTAAGCTCACAGTTTATGTAGCTCAGAGTTAGTGAAAGTTTCAGTCTATACTCAGCTGGCTGCAAGGCATATGGCAGAGAGCAAACTTTAATGGTAGCAGCAAAAAGGAGAGAGAAGGAAGTGGTAACAGCACAGGCAGTTAGCTAGCCTCTTTCCCCTCCTTATATTAGATAGCAAATTACCTGCCCCAGGGCAAGTGCAACACCCACAACCACAAGAATCAGTCACAAACTCCAAAAGCTACATGAGACTGCAGGAGACAACTAGACACAATCTATAGCAGTTTTTATATCTTATAACCCAGGTAAAATGTAAAATAAACCATAGCTGAAAATTTAAATTACCCTAATTAGAACAATAAAAGATTTATCCCCTTGCTTTTTTGCAACAGGTTTGCTGTGAGAGCACAGGGATAGTGAAATCCACCATTAAAGCAAAGCCAACATGGGAAAGGAAAAGACTCACATTAATATCATCCTCATCGGACACATGGACTCTGGCAAGTCTACCACCACCACTATCTGATCTACAAATGTGGTGGCATCGACAAAAGAACCACTGAAAAATTTGAGAAGGAGGCTGCTGAGATGGGAAAGAGTTGCTTCAAATATGCCTGGGCCTTGGACAAGCTGAAAGCTGAGAGTGAGCATGATATCATCACTGATGTCTCCCTGTGGAAACTGGAGACCAGCATTATTTGACTACCATTGGTACCCCTGGGAGCAGAGACTTCATAAGAAACATGATTATAGGCACATCTCAGGCAGACTGTGCTGTCCTGATTTTTGCTGCTGGTGTTGGTGAACTCAAAGCTGGTATCTCCAAGAATGGGCAGACCCATGAGCATGCCATTCTGGCTTACACACTGGGTGTGAAACAACTAATTGTTGGTGCTACCAAAATGGATTCCATGGAGCCAGCCTATAGCCAGAAGAGACATAAGGAAATTGCTAAGAAGGTCAGCACCTACATTAAGAAAATTTGCCACCCAAATTTTCTGATCAAGGAGATTATGGGGCCAAAGAGGAAAGTGACCACTGATGTAGAGTGTGCCTAAGGAGAGTCACTTGGAGAGAAAACATTCAGGCTTTCACAGAGAGCACACTGGCCAAGCAATGGCCATGACTCATGCACATGGCTGACACTGACAAAGGTTCTACAATCTGAGGTACAGGATCTCAGGATAAATCCTGAGGGGATTTCACTGACCTTATCAGACCCAAAAGCTACAACTCTTGTTGCATAGGTCCTGCTTTACCTTGGTCTTAACCATCCAGCAGAAAAGTATAAAAATGAAATATAAGAAGTAAAGCCATGCTGTTATGTTGAGCTCTAGGGGACTCAGGTCAACAATTTCTGACATTGCCAGTCAAGCGGAAGACCCAATACTATTATGGGCTACTGGACTCTTTTAGAATATTTTACTGAGTTTACACGCGGAATACACATGAATGTCCATTTTGTATCTGTGTATTCAAAGTGGTTAGGATAGATATATAGTTACATTCTCTTAATGAATAGAGCGATTTGTTCTAATGGTGTTTGTAAATAGGATATCATGTCTGCATCTTGTACAGCAATTAACCACTAGGAAGAATGTATGCAATGTGTGAATTATTGAAACTGTCCTACCAATTTGATTTGAAACTGTTTTATTGCTCTTTGTTTATCAATAAAATTATGGGAAAAAATAAAAATAAATAAATTCTAGAGAAAAAAAAGAGAAAAGAAAATTGGCTACAACTCTGACACCATAGGTTTTGTGACAATTTCTGGTTGGAATGGTGACAACATGCTGGAACTAAGTGCTAATATGCCTTGGTTGAAAGGATGGAAGTCAGTCATAAGGATGGCAATGCCAGTGGAACCACACTGTTTGAAGCTTTGGGTTGTATCCCTCCACCCACTCTCCCTACTGACAAGCCTTTGTGGCTGCCCCTCCAGGATGTCTACAAAATTGGTGGTATTGGCACCGTCCCTTTGGGCTGAGTGGAGATTGGTGTTCTCAAACCTGGTATTACAGTCACCTTTGTTTCAGTCAACATCACAACTGAAGTCAAGTCTGCTGAAATATACCATGAAGCTTTGAGTGAAGCTCTTCCTGGGGACAATGTGGGATTCAACATCAAGAACTTGTCACATTGGACATCATCTGTCAAAGATATCCAGTGTGACAATGTTGCTGGTGTCAGCAAAAATGACCCACCAATGAAAGCAGATGGCTTCACTGCTCAGATGATTATCCTGAACCATCCTGTCCAGATCAGTGCTGGCTATGACCCTGTGCTGGATTGTCGCATAGCTTACATTGCTTGCAAGTTTGCTGAGCTGAAAGAAAAGATTGATTGCTGGTCTGGTAAGAAGCTGGAAGATGGGCCCACGTTTTTGAAATCTGGTAATACTGCCATTGTTGACATGTTTCCAGGCAAGCCAATGCATGTTGAGAGCTTCTCTGACTACCCACCTCTGTGTCATTTTGCTGTTCATGATATGAGACAGACAGCTGCTGTGGGTGTCATCAAAGCTGTGGACAAGAAGGCTGCTGGAACTGGCAAGGTCACAAAGTCTGACAAGAAAGTTCAGAAGGCTAAATGAACATTATCCCTAACATCTGCCACCTCAGTCTTAATCAGGGGCAGAAGACCGGTCTCAGAACTGTTTCTCCCAATTGGCCCTTTATGTTTAATAGTGAAAGACTGGTTAATGATAACAATGCATCATAAAACGTTCAGAGGGAAAGGAGAATGTTTTGTGGGTCATTTTTAATTTTTTGGTGTGGCAGTTTTTAAGTTAACAGTTTTTAAAATCAGTATTTTTTTAATGGAAACAACTTGACCAAAAATCTGTCACAGAATTTTGAGACCCATTAAACAAAGTTTAATGGGGGGAAAAAAAGATTTATCCCCTTTTTAAACTGCAATTACTTCTCTAGAAGAGACAAAAGCCAAACTATTTTTCTTTCCTGGAGCTATGCAATTTACAGTCAGTTGATAAAATGGTATTTGGTACAATTAACATTTCTGTTAATGTGTTCCTTGTTATTTTAGCTTCCTTCCTTAGTTCAACTGATTCTAAGTTATGTTCATCATTGTTTTAAAAGGAATCTTTCTAAAATTTTACAAACTATCTTTCATGGTGATATACTTCCCTATCACTTGGACTCTGTGATGTGGATCCCAGAAACCCTCTGTGGGCAGGGTCACAGAAGCTGTAACCTTGTCCATCTCCATGGTCTCTGGATTCTCCCACCACTTAAAGCTTTCAGCATCTTGTCTTCATCATTCTGGGCTCCATGACCCATTTGGCTGTATCTCCTGTCATGCTGGGGCTTAGAGACTGTGAACAACATTTTTCTACCTACCTGCTTTGCCTTGCCAGGAAGCTATGCTTCCTCTTTAGCTGTGGGCTGTTGGGGACACTCCCTCCAAGGGCTCTTAGATCAGAACCTTTTTGGCACGTGTCTGCCTGACTCAGAATCTGATTCCTCAAGACCTGGCTGAAAGGCTGAACAGGCCATTCCCACTTGCTCTCCATCCTCTTCTCTCAGACTCCTCCCATCCAAGCTTTGTCTAATTGAAAGTGGAAAGTGCAGATGAAAACTGAGTATTGCTCAATTGTACATTATTTAAAACTTTTTTTAATATTTCATGTTAGAGACTATCAGTTGGCTTCAGTATCCATTTGCTTCTTTCTCAACCCAGAATCTGGCACAATGAGTCCAGTTGGAGAGTCTCCCTTCTAGCTGGTCTCATGCTGCTTACAGCCACGGCAACACATTTAGGCTCATAGAAGCTAAGCAAGAGTCTTATATGGAGCTTTAGGCAGTGCTTTTAGAACATGCCATTTTTCTTACATCTTCCTTTCTGCTACTTGAAATGTGGACCCTATTATTATCCTCTTGGGCCATGAAATGTCCTGGAATTTAGAAGCTATGCAATAAGAATGCCAGGGCTTCAAAATGAGATGCTTGGGTGTTTGTGAACTCCATAGAATAACCCCACTGGTCCTGGGTTTCCTTCTTTTAGATTATTTGCTTGTGAGGGAAGAAGGCCTTGTGAGATCAAGTACTTGGTTGTAAGATCTGTGTCACATGCAATATCCTCTCTATCCAAAATGCCCAGAGACTTTTCCCTTTTGAAGCTTTTGAAACAAATATTTGACCTCTTTGCTTCTTGGTTCTTCTTTTTGTGTACACTCACTGATAACTTCTACCCAACCTCTGGAGTTTGGCTTCTGAAACTGCTTACAAGCTCAGGCCATGGCCTTTGGGTCTCCAGAGTTCTAGTGATGGCTGCACTCTCAACCTCCTGAGGTTCATGCCTAGCAATGTGAGCAGAGGGAGCTTAGGTCAGAAATGAGTCTCTGGTCAATGGAAGTTCATGAGGTGAGAAGCTCTGGCTGATTCTTGTGACAACCAATTTTAATGTCCCTTCAAAGTTTTTTCAGAAGCACCACATTATTATCAGAGTGGTCTCCTCAACATTCCAATTAGGCCATGTCACTTTCCTTTAACATTAGATACATTTGGACCCATCTGTGCTATAAGAAAATTATAGTTTAAGTATATTTCTTTCTTTCTTTCTTTTTTTTTTTTTTTTTTTTGCAGAACTGGGGATTGAACTCAGGCCCTTGCACTTGCCAGGCAAGCACTTATTCTACTGAGCCATCTCTCCAGCCCCTTTAAGTATATCTCAATGTGTCCTAAAAAAGAAACTAAAGTTCTAGCTTCTCTGATAAGTGATATCACAGCTAGTTCAGATTGTCATAACCAAATACTATAGACTAAGGTGACTTTAAAAAAAAGACATTTATTTCTCATACTTCTGGAGACTGGGAAGTCCAAGACAAAAGTTCCAGTTGATTCAGTTGATGGTAAAGGCTCTCTTTCTGCCTTGTAGGCTCCCACTTTTTCAGGGTATTCTCACATGGTGGATAGAAGTGCTCTTCTTTTATTTGTTTTATTTTGTTTTGCTGTAGCAGGGACTGAACTCAGGATCTTGAGCTTGCCAGGCAAGCACTTATTCCACTGAGCTGTCTCCCCAGCTCTTCTTCTTACAAGAGCACTAATTCCATCAAGAGGAGCTCTAGCTTCATGAATTCCCCTAAGCTTAATTACTTCCTCTTAATGCCATCACAGTGATGATTGGGCATTGTAGCTTCAACATATCAATTTTGTGAGGAAAGAAAAACATTTAGTAAACACAAATGATGTCCTCCTTACCCTGAAATTCATGTTTACCCAGAATCTCAGAGTGTAACTTTATTTGGAAGTAGAGCCCTTACAATTGTAAAGGCTTAATCCAATGACTGAAACCCATGAAGGAGAGGAAGAATTAGAGTCACACAAAATTATTTAGGAGATTGCTCTTGCTCTCCAGATTGATAAAAAAAACATTGGACAATAGTTTCAGACAGATCATTTTACCAGTTAGTGTTCAGAGAGTAAACACTTTTTCCTGGTATACAATCGAAGTAATTAGGATATAGGCTTAGATGCTATGACAACTATCTCGGTTATTTTTTACTCATTGCTGGGACAACATACCCAACACCCAAAATTAAGGAAGTAAAGGTTTACTTAGCTCACAGTTTGTGGAGCTTTCAGTCTATACTCAGTTGGCTCCCAGGCAGAGTGGGGCATGGCAGAGAGTAGCAGTTTGTGGCAGCAGAAAACAGCAAAGAGCAAAGGGAAGGGCTGTAGCTTTGGCTTCTAACCAGCCTCTCTCCCCCCATGTATTATAAACAAGCTACCAGGGGGTGAGGGGTGTAGAACTCACACAAATCCATGCCCCTCCTCTTGCACAGGATGAGGATGTTCACAACTAAGACTCCTGGCTCTCTGCTGAGTCACTTAATTAAACTTCTAAACTTCTCAAGTTGATACAATGTATCAACCAGTACAATCAACCCTTTGTCTACTTGTCAACCAGACATTTCCTTAAACCAATTTCCAGGTACATAGACATACTTATTAACATTTTACAACTTGAACAATGTATTACATTAGAACCATGACATTTTGCCTCTGGGAACCACCCCCCCACCCCTGCAGAGACTCATGCACATCCCTTTATGCAAAAGGCATTTTAGTCTATCTCAAAGAGTTGCTAAAATCATAATAATTTTAGCATTGCTGAAAAGTCCAAGTCCAAATTCTCCTTCAAGTTTTATGGCAAGCTCTTAGCTATGAGCCCCTGTACAAGTGAAAGGTTAAACACTTGCAACATTCAATGGCACAAGAAAAACATTACCATTCCAAAAGGTACAAGCAGCAAGCCACAAAGCATTGGGATCAAAGCAAGTCCAAAATCCAGGAGGGCAAACATTAAGTCTTATAGTTGCATGTGAAATATCTGAAGCAATCTGTAATGAGTTGTGAGCTCCAAAAGCCTTCCATGTCTCTACCCTTATGGTTCTTCTGCTGGTAGCTCCCATGGATTTTCTCTCAGGCTGGCTTTGCTCTCTTTTCACAGCTTTCCTAAGACAATCCATGTTGGGAGCTGTCGAAGCTACAAAATTGGTCAAATGTGTGTAGGCACAACTAGGCCTCAGTGCCTAAAGCAAACAAGCTACCTCAGTCCTGAGATAAACATCCTGTCTCATTAAAGTCAGCTATTAGTTGCTAGGCAACCTTGTGTCATGTGTTACTAACTTTGCAAAGGTATAAATAAAAGTTTGTTTTGTTGTAGGGTTGCATTGGTCTTGTCTACCAGGCAAATCAGCGACTACCTAGCCCAGCTTTTATCTTCTTGTCTATCTTTTTCTCATTCCTGCTGCCATTTCTCCCCAGGCTTTCTTTTCTCTTGGCTGTAGGGGTTGAGTGCCTGGATTGCTGAGTACTCTGAACCTGATTCTGAGGAATAAATTCTCTATGCTGCCATCATTCTGGAATTTGGTGTGGCCAATGACTCCATTCTGGAGCAGGAGGCTCTGTGGCTTTTGTTCAAAGCAAAGTCCTTCAATATTGTGATTCTGAGGCTGCAAAGCATGAGAACCTACCACTTCCTGTGATGCCCTCAGGATGTCTTTTCTATTGTGTTCCTCCTGAGCAATGAATATCTCGGCTCTATCTTTGCAGTCCACAGCCTTCCTGGCACTTCCTTTCTTGCCAAACTCACAACATTTTAAATCATCCTGTGGTGCTGTTTGCTCTTGATTTTTCAATATAACTCTGACTAAAAGCCCACAACAATATCAATGCCATTGTTTCAACATTTGACCTCTTTGAAATTTTCTTTGTCAGATTAACTAGTCTACTGTGCTTAATTTCAATCTCTGGATGAGCAAAATTCAGACAAACTTTCTGCCAGGCCACAACACAAATCATCTGGAGTCCAACAACCAATACAGTCTGTCTTCCCAAGCAAAAAAACCTACCCAGCCTAGTCTTTACAGGCAGGATTTCTATCACCAGTCTGGTCTTCTGAGCTCTGTCCAGAATCCCATATAGAAGAGCTGAAGGTATTCCAGCTCTTTGCTAGTAGGTGACATCTCACACCTTTCCTATCTCTTCCCATTAGCCATTCCTAAAAACATATAATTCACATTGTCAACTATAGTCACAGCAATTATCCCACTTCTATGGTACCAAATTCTGTCTCAGTTACTCTTCTTTTGTTCCTGGGACAAATACCCTATAGCCAAAATGAAGTAAGGACAGATACTCATAGTTGCTGGAGGTTTCAGTCCATACTCAGCTGGCTCCAAGGAAGTGTGGAACATGGCAGAGACCAACCTTTCATGTTGGCAGCAAAGAGCAAAAGAGCAAAGGGAGTAGCAGCAGCTCAGGCAACTAGCTAGTCTCTCATCCCTCCTTACATTGTAAAGCAAATTAACTGCCTGAAGGCAGGTACAGCATCCACACTCACAATAATCAATCACAAACTCCAGAAGCTGCCCCATGACTGGGGCAGTAACATTGTTCATTTTAGTCTATGTCAACGTTAAGCCTGGTCTGGCAGTCCTGCTATATGAGGATATTATAAATCCAGGGTCCTATTTTATTGTTTGGCCATATTATATTTTCCTACATGTCCACAAGAAATCTTCAGTAGAGACCTGTATTATCATATTACCAGCCTAGGCATTTTAGAATCAGGGTGTTTCTTTTAAAATACACATTTCTTTTGAGCATGGTTCCTGGAACTAACCACGAAGAGCAGGAAGCTTCTACTTTTGCAAGTTAGTGGAGTCTATATGGTGTCTCAATCTACCATTGTGATAAAATATATTATTACTTTAATAACAGAAAATGTTTGTAATTTTGACTCAGTTTCAGAAATTTAAGTCCATAGTAACTTGACCCCATTGTTCTGGGGCCTGTGGCAAGGGAGTAAATCATAGAAGAAACACAAGACAGAGGAGGCTGTTATAATGGCTGGGAAGCATAGACAGAGGAAGGAGCTATGATCTCAGGTTCTCCTTGTGTAGTATGTACCCAGTACCCTAAAACCTACCCATTAAGGGCCCCAGCACTTAAAGGTTCTACACTGCTATCCATGTAACAGGCTGGGGCCCACTTCTTTAACACATGAGTATTTGGGAACACATTTGTTTAAACTATAACACAGGGTGATGTTGAAGCCTCACATTTGATTTATTATTCATTGGATTTGTATGCACTAAAAAATCCTGATTTATATTGCCAAAAAAAGTGATCCTTCTTGGTAAATGACCTTAATTCTTATAATTTGTAGTAAAAAGTGACATGTTTAGAAGGAGCTATTCTTGTCAAATTTTTCCTCTCATGTGGGTAAATTATGAAAGAAATATAAGATTATGGTCTCCTGATTCTGATACTGCATTTTATCTCAGTGGATCTCTAAATCATGTATTATTATAGCATTTCATTGAAATAGTTTATATTAAAAACTGAAAAGGAAGTCATTAGATTAACCAAATAAATAGCCCATGTAAAATATTGCATTGTTATTTACATTTTTACTACATGACTACTCTGAAGATTAGCTGAGATAATGCATATAAGTATTAATAATTTCCCAAGTTTTCCTAGGTAGCACCCCTTTCAACACATAGTTAAGCCTTTCCACAGAGGGAAGACCTATTTATTTACAAAACAAAATTTTTCATCCTTAGTTATCTAATATTTTCTCTCTCCTGGGAACCCCTGTTTGGTGTTGCTCAGGAGTCCTATAAATTGCTCAAGTCGGTCATCCACCAAGAAAGAGTACTGTTCAATCAGAAAATTCATACTTTTTAGAACTGGGTGAGTCACTTGCATTAATTAAATGAAACTTACTGGTAACCCAAACCAGCTCAAATTGTTTTGGCTTTTAACTATATTAATAATGAAGCTGATGGAGGAGAGTCAGGAGTTTCTGCTTTCCCCTCTTACTCCAGGAACTGAAGTGAAGATATCTGCCTGGCCATCATCCCCTAGCTCCATCTTAGTTGTCATAGGAAGGAGGTGATTCATGGTAGAAACTGCAAATGGGAAGGGAAAGTGCATTTCTATTAGGGATGAGAAGGCTGCTGGAGTTCCGGATGGCCATCTTCACATTGATGAAAATTTTAAATGAGCTATGTCTTGGGCAAGTTGTTGATTGAAGATAAAAGCCAGAAGAGTTAAATCTGGACTGGCTTATGCCTGGAATTCCTGAGATTCCTTTCCTATTTATCAATGAAAGTCATGGACATTACCTGACCTTACAAGTCTTTCTTCTGAATACACTGCTGCATTGTTTAAGACTGTTGTAAGCCAATAAGAAAATGCAACTTAACACTCCCAATAATTCAATAAATAGTTAGTAAAAACAGTATATGTAAACTGTCCAGTCCAAAACTGAACACTAGGTGAGTCACTTCCATTAGTTAAATGAAACTTACTCATAACCCATACAAACTCAAGCTGTTTTGGCTTTAACTATATTATCAACAAAGCTTATGGAAGAGAGTCAGGAGTCCTTACAAGGAAACTAATCAGAAGAGCAGTTGTTTAATAAATGTGTATTGCACAAATCACTTAATAAATAATTACTCTAGAATAATACTAAATAAAGTTGTCTAATTAGGTCCAGTAGGCTGTGTCTGAAGTTTGGAGTCTTGCCTGAACTTGGTATTTGGCTTGAATCAGGATGAGAACAGTTCATCAATATTATGTTATATTTAGCTTATAAATTTTTATATGAAAACTACTAGTATTTGAGCTTCCAAAGTTTTGTCTTTGACTTTGTTTTTGCTATTTCTCTTATCCATTGGGGTGATGATCACTGTTTGGACTAGTTAATATTTTTAGCATATTTTTGTTAACAATCCCAGAATCTTCCAACCAAAGGAATGAGAAGATGGCTGATGGCAATTCAACTATTTTATTGTTAAAAAATATTTCAGAGAGGGTAGCTTCTGAAGTAAAGGATTTGATCTGTTCACAAGTGATGGTGTGTCCTATTTAGAAAAAAAACTGTTTCTAGGATTTAAGAAGATTACATTTCTCATTCATCTGTGAAGTCCAGTTCTACTTCCCATTGATATGATAGGGACCAAGAATGAGAGACCAGAAATGATGAATAAATGCATGCTGGAGATGTGGGCATCCTGTATAGTAAATTGCTGAGGCTCAATGTAAGGTTAAGAGACATCTGGTGTCTTTCCTGACCAGCTGTGCTTCCAAATGTTGAGTTTTTTCTTCTTTAATGAGATAGGTGAATTACATTCTTCACAGTGATTTGCCCTTGGGCTTATAGTCACACCCAATACTTTTCATTTTTGAAGTAAAAATAAAACCTCTGATTTATGACACTGTAAATGTTAAATGTATGACTAAATTTCTGGTTTAATTTTCCCAGAAGTATAATGACTATATATAGATGTTCTGTAAAACTATACTGAATTTGTATAGGACAACGATTACATTTTCCTGGATTATATTGGTTCATTTTTCTTTTTCATTATTAATATTTTTTATTTTTTATTAATTTTATTGAGAAACAAATAACAATGAGACAGTTTCAAAACCAATTAGGACAGTTTCAATAATTAATACATTGCATATTATTGTCTTCATAGTGGTTATTCACAGTACAAGATGTAGACATGATATCCTGTCCAAACACTATAAGTACATGTCTTTCTTCTTATTGAATTAAGAGAAAGTAGCTGTATATCTATCCTATTTTGTACATACACATACAAAATGGTGCTTCATTTGTATCCCCATTTTTTGTTTAGTTTTGTCAGAGATGGGTATTCCATTGCCATTTAAATATTGTAGGTGTGTAAATTCAGCAAAATAATCCAATATAGTTCAGTAGTTCATAATAGTAGTGGGTTATCCATAGGATTGGCAATGTCAGAAGTTGTTAAATTGAGCCCTTTACAGCTCAGCATATTAATATGGCTTTACTTTTTATACCTAATTTTTATACTTTTCTACTGGATGGTTAAGACCAAGATAAAGCAAGACCCATATAACAAGAAATGTAACTTTTGTATCTGACAGGGTCAGTTAAATCCCCATTGTATGGATTAAGTAATACTTTGGCTCTTGTTTTGCTTATTTAGAATATTTAATATTAATCTAGAGAATTTTGACATGCAACTAATATCCCTTCCTATAATATTAGAAATTATTGGTTCAGTTGATGTTCTATTCTTTTCTTTGTATATGAATGATAGTACACATCTGCATATAGATGCTTATAGATGAGGACATGCACAGCTGTTAGTCTTTAACACAACATCTTAAATTTAGAAATAAACATTGAGATCATCTTTTTTCTAAATTGTTAAACTTGCTCAGAAATCTTACATGATATCTTTAAACATTAGTCAAACTAATGGTTGAAATATTGAGGAATTGGGCTGGGATGGCTCAGTGATAGAGCCCTTGTCTACATATATATACCTGCATTCAGTCCCTATCACCAAAGGCAAAGGAAAGCAATGCAAAGCAAAACAGTGAACAATCAGGACAAGAGAAATGTTACCTTCAAGACAGCTGTGAAATTACTGGATGACACATTTGAGAACTAAGCTTTAAATTAGTCTATCTGGGCTGTTACAACAAAATACCACAGACATGGTAATTCATAAATGACAAATTTATTGCTCACAGTTCTAGAGACTGACAACCCCCCAAACTAAATGTGATGGAATTAACATTTGGTAAGAACTTTCTCTTTGCCTCACAACTGTGTGCTTGCATGGTGGAAGGAAGGCAAAAGAAACTCCCATGGGCATTTTTACAAGGACATTAATCCCATTCACAAAGACTCTGGCTTATGATACAATTACGTCTTAGAAGGTCACCTCTTAATATTGTGAGATTGGGAATTGAATTCAAACTGTAGACCTTAAGTATATGATATTCTAAGTACTAAGAAAGCATAATTGGGGGGCTACCCATTAGCTCAGTTGTTTGAGTGCTGCTTAAGCAAAGCAGTCAGGCTCAGGATTCTGTGGTTTGATCCCCAGCTCCTCAGGCCTTACCAGACCTGCACTAAGGCAGCTTGAGCCAGCCAGAAAAAAAATACCCATCTCAACATTTAGGGGCCCAGGAGATAGCTCAGTGGAATAAGCACTTGCCTGGCAAGTGCAGGGTCCTGAGTTCAATCCGTGGTAGAAAAAAAAAAAGTATAATTGGGCTTCAAGGAAGATGGAGTTCTGAACAGCGAAGAGGCTCTCTTGTGGTTTAGTGTCCAATTTTAGTACATGTGCTGCCAAAGTCAGTACCCAAGATTTGGTATCCAGATGCTGGAATATAGCAACATGAGGGAGAGAAGAGGAAAGTGGACCTCTCTGACCCAGCAAGGATTTGAAGTGAGAACTGAAGCCCACAGAGAGCATGATGAGACTTCAGTGAAGAAGAGGGGCAAGTGATACTTTCTCTCTCAGCCCAGACGCATTGTGTGGGAGGGTAGGCTCAAACATGCAGACCCACAGTGACTACTGGTAAACCAGAGACCTCCATAGAGAAGTGCACCAATGGAGCAAAACAGTGGACACAATGTACTGCATTGTACATTGGTTAGTGAGTTATTTGGGTCCAGATGTCCCCAGGAGAAGGTGAAACCTTCTTGAGGAGGGACCACTGAATTCAGAACTCAGAGCAGTTTTTGGCTCCATCTAGTGAGTCTCAGTGCCAGGGTGATGCAGAACCAAGCTCAAGTCTGCAGGATTAAGCAGCTGAGTTCAAACCAGTAGGGAGCCAAGTTCAAGTTGGCAGTAGACACATGGAACCTTGTAGTCTGAACAAATTTGATTCCAGCCTCAAAGCTAGAAACCAGCCCAAAGTTCAGTGAAATTAAAGGTGCAGGCTTGCTGAGATTATCCATATTGCATTGGAAATCTATCAGTGGTTTGCTTGGCATAGATCTGGGCTCTGTTTGCCCAATTTGTCTAGCTGTGATAGCGACATGCCTTGAAGTAGATTTTTCCCTCTATTTCCTTCCTTTTTTTATTTTTATTTTTATTTTTTTCAAAGTTTTATTGATAAACAGATAGCAATGAAACAGTTTCAAATCAAATTGGAAGTACAGTTTCAACAAATAATACACTGCATATATTCTTCTTAGTGGTTAATTGCTGTCCTTCCTTTTTTTAACCCTTTCTTTTTTACTTTTGTTTTCTTTTCTAGATTTCTCTTATTTTTATATGAGTGAAAAATTATTTTGTTATTGTTTTGTTCTGTTCTTATTTATAGTTCTTCCTTCCCTCTTTCCTTCTTGCCTTCTTCACCAGTTTCCCAGGGTTTGTCTGATCCTCTTTGTCCTCCAGACTTCTTTCTAATCTCTTTCTCTTCTTCTATTTCTCTATTTTCTCCCCAAAACCTGTTTTACATTTTCTTGCTTGAGAGTAAAATTACCATACTGAGGGTTTATTTATGGCATACAATATTCTAATTTGTTTCAGATTTTGTTATATAACCACAAGTTTACTTTATATGGTTAAAGGTGGCTAATTAATACTTACCACAGTTTGTCACATTCTAGGCTGTGTTTGATGCTATTGTTATTGCTAATTGAACTATTTTATCCAAAGTGACATAACTGCTCTAATCAGTTGTTATTTCTGGTATGCTAAAACTGAGATTGCCTAAGCATCATAAACAATGCTGTATACCAGTACCAAAGAGCCAGGGACTAGGCCAAATAGACAACAACTTGGCATTCTCAATATATTAAAGAGGTAGGATCTTGCAACAGACTGAAAATACCAAAAGCCAGCTATACCTGAAGGACATATTGGAGAAATAGTCATTTCTAAGGGTTCTAAAGACTAGCAATCAATCTGATTTCCATAAGCAATTTAAAAGCATCAACCTAGGAATTGAACTAAAAAAAGAAAAGAAAATGAAAATAAAAAGATACTTAAACAAGATGCAACCCTAGACTTCCAGCTCCCCAAAGGCAAACCCAGGGGAAAATGAGGTGGAAAAACTTCAAATCCACAAAGAAGGTTACTATATACTGGTTAGGAGAAAATTTCAAGAGGAAGAGATAGCAGTCGTAAACATGACTGTTTGCATCAAATATCAGCACATTCAACTAAATAACACAAATTTTAAAGGACATGAAAACTCTAATAATGAATAACACAATTCTCACAGGGGACCTGAACACATCCTTATCTATAAATGATAGGTCAAATACACAAAAAATTACCAAAGAGATAGTGAAACTGAACTAAACCTTTGAAAAAATGAACTCCGTGGACATTTACAGTGCTCCATGCAACAACATCTGAATACACATTCTTCTCCGCTGCACATGGGGCATTCTCTAATATAGACCACATATTAGTCCATAGATCACGTGTAAGTAAATGCAAGAAAGCAGAAATTATCCCAAGCAGATTACATAACCAAAGTGCAATGAAACTGGAAATTAACAATAAAAATCTGTGAAAATCCCAGAAACACATGGAAATTAAAAAACACTCTCCTTAGCAACCAATGGGTTATAGATGAAATGAAACAAAAAATTAAATATATTTTCAATCCACTGAAAATTAAAACACAACTTATTAGAATTCCTGGGTCACAAAAAACTCCACCAAGAAGCTACTAGAATTAATACAGAAATTCTGTAGCATAGTAGGTTATAAAGTCAATACCCAAAAGTCAATAGCATTCCTCTACACAGACAACAAACACACTGAGAGGGAAATTATAGAAACAATATCTTTTACAATAGCACCAAGGAAAATGAAATACTTTGGAATTAATCTAACTAAAGAAGTCAAAGATCTTTTCAAGGAAAATTAC
>NW_004524721.1:4017989-4018642 GCF_000260255.1 Octodon degus
TGGAAGAGAAAGTAGGAGGAACTCTTGAAGACATAGGGGTAGGCAAAGAGTTCATGAACAAAAATCAAGTCGCACAGGAAACAGTTGAAAGAATTAACAACTGGGACGTGTGCTTATTGAGAAGTTTTTTCATGTCAAAAGAAATTACCAACAAAGTGAAAAGACAACGCACAAATTTGGAAAAAATCATGACAAATAAGTACTCAGATAAAGGTCTGCTCTCTAGAATTTGTAAAGAAATAAAAAACATTAGGGCCCCAAAATTTAAAGACTCAATCCAGAAATGGCATCTGAGACGAACACACACTTCTCAGAGGATGAAATTCAAGAAGCAAATAAACATGAAAAAATGCTCGATATCACTAGCCATCCATGAAATGCAAATTAAAACAACATTGAGATAACATTTCACTCCAGAAAGAATGGCTATCATAAAGAAATCAACCAACAACAAATGTTGGAGAGGCTATAAGGAAAAAGGAACCCTACACCACTGCTGGTGGGAATGTAGACTGGTGTAACCATTATGGAAATCTGTGTGGAGACTCCTTAGAAAAGTTGTACTGGAAATCCCATTTAAATCAGCTATTCCTCTACTGGGAATTTTCCCAGAGGATCTGAAAACATCATATCATAGGGATATATGTGTGCCT
>NW_004524721.1:4020072-4021234 GCF_000260255.1 Octodon degus
CACTGACCTTATCAGACCCAAAAGCTACAACTCTTTTTGCATAGGTCCTGCTTTACCTTGGTCTTAACCATCCAGCAGAAAAGTATAAAAACAAAATATGAGAAGGAAAGCCATGCTGTTATGTTGAGCTCTAGGGGACTCAGGTGTACAGTTTCTGACATTGCCAGTCAAGCAGAAGATCCAATAATACTATGGGCTACTGGACTCTTTTAGAATATTTTGCTGAGTTTAGACACCTATAATATTCAAATAACAGAACTTAAGAAAAAAAGGGGATACAGATGAATGTCCATTTTGTATCTGTGTATTCAAAATGGTTAGAATTGATATATAGTTACATTCTCTTAATGAATAGAGGGATTTGTTCTAATAGTGTTTATAAATAGGATATCATGTCTGCATCTTGTACAACAATTAACCACTAGGAAGAATGTATACAATGTATTAATTATTGAATCTGTCCTATTAAATAAATAAATAAGTAAAAATAAAACAACAAAGTAAAAATTAAAACAAAACAAAACAAAAAGAAAGAATTTCTGGGTCACAATGAAAGCAGTTCTGAAGGTAATTTATAGTAGTGAACTTACACATCAGGAAAATAATGAACAAATTGGTGCAGGCCCAGCGAGTGAGTGAGATGACAGGGGCCCTCCAGATCCTGAATAGACCAGCGAGTCTAGTGAGACAACCCAGGTCACGGGATCCTGAATAGACCCAGAGTGCATGCCCAGCGAGTGAGTTATATGACCAAGGGCCACGGGATCCTGAACAGACCCAGAGCACAGGCCTGGCGAGTGAGTGAGATGACCTGGGGTCCTCCGGATCCTGAATAGACCCAGAGTGCAGGCCCAGCACAGAACCCTTCACCAGAACTCCCTGCAAAGAGGCTAGAGGCAAGACCCACCCAGCTGATTCAGGAGCAGAACATCTTGCCAGAGAGACACAAAAGGTTCAAGTCTAATGGCTGCAGCAGAAAGAAGCGGAGCACAGCAGCCAGATCCAAGCAATACCCACCTGGAGGAATCTGAACTTCACAGATCCGGACCTGGTGCTAAGGTAATAACTCTATCCAAGCTCTTCACCAAAGGTCCGAAGGCAGTGGTATACAAAATGACAAAGAGAAGGAACAAAATGCAGTCTCAGGCCCCGAGTCCACCCA
>NW_004524721.1:4024158-4025779 GCF_000260255.1 Octodon degus
TGACTTTAAAAAAAAGAGGTTTGCACCTATGTTGTTTATTTATTATTTCTTGCCTATATCTTGTAAGATGAGAAACTACTTTGGCAGTAACAATACACAATGTACTAACCATTGTTACTCTCCTAAAATCTTGTTTTGAGATTTTGTACCATTGTTTTTATTTTTTTCTTTAAAATAAAATAACTGATGTAAAAAAATAATAATGAACAAATAAATACCCTCATGCTGCAACTTACATTTCTAGAAAAAGAGCAAACCCAGCCCAAATTCCAAAGAAGGCAGAAAATTATGAAGATTAGAGCAAAAATTAATGCAATTGAGAATTGAGACAAAGAAAACAATACAAAGAATACATGAATCAAAGAGCTGACTCTTTGAAAGATTAACTAAAATTGATGACCTCTAGCCAACCTCATCAAAACGAGGAAAAAAAAAAATCAAATACAAGCAATAAGGAATGAAAGGAGCAAAATTACTACAGATCCTGTGGAATTTCAGAATAATTAACTCTTTGGAAATAGCTATTTTGAAAATCTTTACTCTCACAGAATTGAATACACAGAAAAATTGAGAATTGAGACCAAATTGTACCTACATAGGTACAAATTATAACAACTGAGTAAAGAAGAAATAAAAACTATGAACAACCAAATATTAGCCAATGAAATTGAAAATATAATAAAAAACGTACCACCAAAGAAAATCCCAGGTCCACATGGATTCACAGCTGAATTCCACAAGAAATTTAGAGGACATTTAGTCCCAATACTTCTCAAACTCTTTGACAAAATGGAAAAGGAAGCAATACTATCAAAATCATTCCTGGAGGCAAGTATTACACTTATACCAAACCCAGAGAAAGACAATGATGAAATAGAATTACAAGCCAATCTCCTTCGTGAATATAGATGCAAAAAACTTCAGTAGAATACTAGCAAACATAATGCAGCAAATCATCTGGAAGATTATACAGTACAACCAGTTAAGATGATCCCAGGGATGCAAGGATGGTCCAACATATGCAAATGAATAAAGCAATACACTATATGAATAGAGCAAAAAGCAAAAAGTACATAATCATTTCAGTAGATGCAGAGAAAACCTTTGGCAAAATCCAACACCCATTCATGATCAAAACCCTACAGAAAACTGAAATAGGTGGCATGTACCTCCGTCTGATATAAGCCACCTATCACAAACCTACAGCCAATATCGTTCTACATGGACAAAAACTGAAAGTTTTTATTCTAAAATCAAGTACATGAGAAGGACATTCATTATCACCACTAATATTCAATATAGTTCTGGAAACATTATCCAGAGCCATTAAACCAGAGAAAGAAATAAGTATACATACGAAGTTAAACTATCATTATTTGCAGATGACATTATACTCTCCATGAAAGGCTCAGAAAAACTCTACTAGGAAGCTCCTAGAATTAATAAACAAGTTCAGGAGCATTAACAAGATATAAAAATCAATACCCAAAAATCAATAGCATTCCTTTATACAGATAACAAACTCACTGAGAGAGACATTAGAGAAATAATACCCTTCATAATAGCATCAAAAACATAAAATATTTGGAATTAATCTAACAAAGGAAGTAAAAGAGCTATA
>NW_004524721.1:4025979-4042792 GCF_000260255.1 Octodon degus
TTGCCCCTGTGCCTGCTTGCAGGAGCTTTAATCCACTGAGCAATTTGGCCAGCTCTTTAAATTTAAAATACTTTTAAAAAGATCAAAGTGGATTTCAGAAAATGTAAAGATATTCTTTACTCCTGGACAGGAAGAACTAACATTGTGAAAATGGCCATACTCTAAAATTGTTACACAGATTTAATGAAATCCCTAACAAAATACCATCAGTGTACCTCATAGATCTAGAGGAAATATTCCTAAAATGTATTTGGAACCAGAAAAGACCTAGAGTAGTGAAGGCAATCCTGGCTAACAAAGGCAAGGCAGGAGGCATTACAACCCCTGACTCGAAATTTTGTCATAAAGCTACTGTGATAAAATCAGCATGGTACTAGCAAAAAAACATTAACCTGAGGATCAGTGGAACAGATTAGAAGATGCACATACATCTACAAACACACTTAGGATCTTACCTTTGACAAAGGGACCAAACACATTCACTAGAAGAACAATAGCTTCTTTAACAAATGGTGATGAAAATACTGGCTCTCCATATGCTGAAAACTAAAACTAGATCTGGGTCTATCACCATGCACTAAACTAAAGTCGAAATGGATTAAAGATCTAAATATTAAAAGAGAAACACTAAATGGCCTCTGGAAGAGAAAGTAGGTGAAAATCTTGAAGACATAGGGGTAGGTAGAGAGTTCATGAACAAAAACCAAACTGCACAGGAAATACTTCAAAGAATCAAGAACTGGGATCTCATCTTATTGGGAAGGTTCTGCTCATCACAATAAGTCACCAATAGAATGAAAAGACAACCCACAAATTGGGATAAAATCTTAACCAACAATCACTCAGACAAAGGACTTCTATCTTGAATACATAAAGAACTAAAAAAAATCAGGCCCCCAAAATTTGAAGACCTAATCCAAATATGGGCATCTAAAATGAATAAATAGGACAAAGAAAGCTTTTTCTGTTTTCCAGCCCTTCATAGTTTGAGAAATGGTTTTACTTGGGGCTGCCTTGATTCAGAAAGCAGTGGACTTGTAGGAAACTTCTATGGGGGGTGGGGGGAGTGGCAGCCTTGCTACTGAGCATGGCAGTGAGTGAGATTATTGGGGGGGGGGGGGGGCTATTTAGTTGTTTACTGTTCTCAAGGGTTCTAGTTGAATTGTGGAAGGTTTTCATTTTTCAATAGTATATTTACTGGAAAGTTTAAGACTACGGAGACTTACAAGTCAGAAATTACAGAGAAAATGAAATAAAGTCAGTGTTTTACTGTGGTAAAAGTTTGGCTTGGTTCTTAATTCAATGTGTATTAATTACTATGTTCAGAGTGTTTTAGGCTTGAGCCACAATGTATTTGAACTTTATCACTTGTTCTCATTTGTTTGCAATTTTGATTATGTTGATAAGTCTAATGTGGTTTTAAACAAAGGGGATCTACTTAGTTGCTTTCTTTGACCCTAAGAACATTTATAATTGATAGTGGACATCGGGTAAGTTTGAAAAAATCTATGAGAAAACTTTAGAAAATGTCCCTTTGGAGAGGAAAAAGAGAGAAAAAGAACAGTTTTATAAGCTTTTTATTGGTGGCTTAAGTTTTGAAACCACAGAAGAAAGTTTGAGGAACTACTATGAGCAAGGGGGAAAATTGACAGACTGTGTGGTTATAAGGGATCCTGCAAGCAAATGATCTAGAGGATTTGGTTTTGTAACTTTCTCATCCATGGCTGAGGTTGATGCTGCCATGGCTGCAAGATGTCATTCAATTGATGGGAGAGTCGTTGAACTAAAACATGCTGTAGCAAGAGAAAAGTCTGGCAAGCCAGGGGCTCGTGTGACTGTGAAGAAACTGTTTGTTGGTGGAATTAAAGAAGATACTGAAGACCATAGGTAGAAGATTAGAGATTACTTTGAAGAATATGGAAAAACTGATACCATTGACATAATTACTGATAGTCGGTCTGGGAAAAAAAAGAGGATTTGGTTTTGTTACTTTTGATGACCATGATCCTGTGGATAAAATTGTGTTGCAAAAATACCACACCATTAATGGTCATAATGCAGAAGTAAGAAAGGCCTTGTCTAGAGAAGAAATGCAGGAAGTCCAAAGAGCAGGGAGTGGAAGAGGAGGGAACTTTGGTTTTGGGGGTTCATGTGGTGGCGGTGGGAATTTAAGACCAGGACAAAGCAGTAAGTTTAGAGGAGGATCTGATGGCTATTGAAGTGGACATGGATTTGGCGATGGCTATAATGGGTATGGAGGAGGACCTGGAGGTGGCAATTTGGGAGGTAGCCCTGGTTATGGAGGGGGAAGAGAAGGCTATGGTGGTGGAGGACCCAGATATGGAGACCAGGGTAGGGTTATGGAGGTGGCTGTGACAATTATGGAGGAGGAAATTATGGAAGTGAAAATTAGAATGATTTTGAAAATTATAACTAGCAACCTTCTACCTATAGTCCAATGAAAAGTGGATAGTTTGGTGGTAGCAGGAACATAGGAGGATCATATGGTGGAGGAAATTATGGTCCAGGAGGCAGTGGGGGTTATGGTGGGAGGAGCTGATACTGAGCTTCTTCCTATTTGTCATGGGTTTCACTGTGTAAATAGGAGACCATGAGAGCCCAGAGGTAACAGAACAGCTTCAGGTTATTGAAATAACAATATTAAGGAAACTCTTATCTCAATAATGCATGAATATGCAATGATATGGCAGAAGACACCAGAACAGATGCAGAGAGCCATTTTGTGAATGGATTGGATTATTTGATAACATTACCTTACTGTGGAGGAAGGATTGTAAAAATGCCTTTGAGACAGTTTCTTAGTTTTTAATTGTTGCTTCTTTCTAGTGGTCTTTGTGAGAGTGTAGAATCATTCCTTCTTTGATAATGTTAAATTTGTAAGTTTCAGGACATGTGAAACCTTTCTTAAGATTTTTCTCAAAGCTTTGAAAAGCTATTAGCCAGGGATCATGGTGCAATAAGACCTAATGCTTTTTCCTTTAAAAAATTTAGTGTGTGCATAGAGTTAAGAAGCTGTTTTACATTTATGATTTAATAAAATAATTCTAAGGAAAAAATAAAATGAATGCATAATCCTCAGAGGAAGAAATAAGAATGGCAAATAAATACATGAAAAAATGTTCCATAGCATGGGCGATTCAAGAAATGCAAATTAAAACAACACTGAGATACCATCTCACCCCAGAAAGAATGGCTGTATGAAGAAATCAACTAATAACAAATGCTGGAGAGGCTGTGGGAAAAAAGGAATGCTTTTATACTGTCGGTGTGAACATACACTGATACAACTCCTGTGGAAATCAGTGTGGAGAACCTCAAAAAAGTAGGATTGGTCTCATTTAACCCTGCTATTCCCCTTCTGGGAATTTTTCCAAAAGAACTGAAAATATCATATCACAATGATATTAGTGCAGCCATGTTTTTAACACTGCAATTTGTTATAACCAAATCTTGGAAACAATCCAAATGCCCATTACCTGAGGTATGGATGAAAAAAATGTGTGGTATTTTTATGCAATCAAGTATTACTCAGCCATAAAGAAAGACAAACTTGAGGCCTGCATAGGTAAATTGATCCAACTAAAGGATATACTCATAAGTGAAATAAATCAGACTCACATGTCTAAGTATTGTATCATCTCCATAGTATAAGAACCTAAAAGAATAAATAAAATCTGAAAGGTATAATAGATATAGTAAAATGGAAAGAAACTGAATATAAGGAATAAACAATGAGGGAAAGGAGAAAAGAGGAAAAAAAGGAAGGGGGAAATCCTGTAAGTATATATACAGGACAGCTGAGATGATTGTATTACTAATTTCCATCAGTTTTTTTGAAAACAGCAGTTAAAATTTAACATTTTCACTTTGACTAACTCTATTAATATCTGCAACCTGAGCAACCATACTGGAGGCAGCAATGTGCAATACAAAAACCACAAATACTCCTCCTCTTGTTTTTCTAAATATGTACCATTTCTAATGTCTCATCAATTACTATTATAGTCTCTGTAAAATAAATTAAAAAATAATAAACTAAATTAAAAATAAATAAATAAACTAAAAAAAATTAAACTGTAAGAACAGATACTACACTTGATCTTAGCCAAAAGGCTGAGAAACAATAAAAAAATAATAAAACCAAGTAAAAAGGTCAAGAAAAAAAATCATTATAACTTATTTAAAGCAAGTGTTAATGTTCTATTATTTGTCCAATCTTGCAAACCCATATCTGTTAATCTGAGCAACATATTTGACAATAAAAATTGTAATATAACCATTGTTAATTTGCTGTTTTTGTTTTGAAAATGTGTACCATATGTATTGTTGTATGTTACTCTGTTTCTGCTGTTTTTCTTTGCTTTTGTTTTTGTTTTTACTCTTTAAAATAAAATAAAATTAGGAACTTCCCAAAATAAAAAAGAATATAAAAAGAACTCAAAAACTTACTACCCCAAAATTTAAAGACACAGTCCAAAAATGTGCATTTCAAATGAATAGACATGTCTCAGATCAAGAAGTAGAAACAGCAAATAAATAAATGAAAAAATTTTCTGCATCGTTAGACCCAAGCCCTGTAGTATTGCAGCAGCAGATCTGCTAAGAAAGATGACTACTGGATAACTACCAGGAAGGCAGGTAGGTAGTTTGTACAATGTCAATACATTGGACAAAGAGATGATTCATATCCCAGACAGAGCAAAGCAGGGTAACAGGACATTTTATTTGCTATTCAATAGAGTGCAAAATTTAAAGCCTAGGAATTGTTTATTTCTGGGATTTTTTCACTATTTTCAGACTATAGTTGACCACAGGTAGAGTGTTGCCTAAATACTGCCCGCTGCCCTTTGTGCTTTTATTTGGAATTTTAGTCAAAGTCAACTTAAGCAGGAGACTTGGTGAAAAGGAACTCCATATCTGTGCCCCAGATATCGGCCAGCTGGTATTCACTAGGTTGTGATAACAATGCCCGATTAGATTGATATTTTTGCAGTTATTCAGGAAGTAACCACAACAATCTAGTATGGCATCTTTCTCCACAGTTCCCAGATATCCTTGGCAATAGCCAGACACCTGAAGCCAGCTATGTGGAAAATATTGTATCTATACTTATAAATGAATTTCAAGATAACAGCTCAGCATTAGATTAAGAGACTTACAATTATTTGTGAAGGAGAAAATGAAATATTTAAAGGAAAACAATGAAGTATTTATAGGTAACTTTGCAGTAACTATTTAACATTTTAGAGAAATATAAATTTAAATAAAATTTTAACTAAATTCTGGGGTTTGGAATAGTGAGTGTATATATATATATTTTTTTTTCTTTCTTTTTTTAAAAAAGGGAATAAAAAGTATTAAAAAATAAAAATGATACAGAATTTCACTAAGCAAAATCATGAGAATTCAATAAAAGTAGTTATTGTTGTCTTTAAATTAATTGTTCAGATAACCAGATATAAGCATGCAATAAGCTAAAGACTAAAGACCATACTCATAAGTGAAATAAATCAGACCCATATGTGTAAACATTGTATTGTCTTCCTAGTGTAAGAAGGTGAAAGAGTAAATAAAACCCAAAAGGTAAAATAGATACTGTGAAATTGAAAAACAAAATGTTTATTTTTACTTATTTTTTTAAATCAGAAAAGTTAAATATGGCATGATTTTCAAATATCTTACTGAAAGGATATTATGATGTAATTCTTGGATTTCAAAATTTTTGAAAGCATTGTAAAGGAAGATTTTATAAAAAGGCATAAGGTGTAAGCTCAATCAGCCAGATATTTATGGGCACATTAAAAAACAGCAACACTCAATGCTTGTAGATTTTTGTGTAATTTCCTGAGCTGAGTATTTTTCAAGTCTTTTTAACATGACTATATTAACAAACAAACAAGTTGACGTTTCTCTACCGGGGAGGGACTCCCACCCGAAGCTGAACCTGGGGCTGTGCATCCGACATAAAAAGGGCCAGGCGTGGGCTGCACAGGCCCAGCCAGCCCTAGCTTCTGGGCTTTGGCGAGAAGCTCAATGTTTTTGTCAGCATGGAGGCAAAGCAGGACACCTGCTTCTTGTCAGTGGCACTGGGTCTTTGCAGAAGCTCCACAGCACTGGGAAACCTTCCTGTTCACCAGCACGAGCAGCTCCGTGAACTCTAGTGTGGACCCGTGTTTCCCGAGCACCTCACATAAATCTTGGATGTGCCATGAGCCACACACGGTTTCTCGGTGAGAATAGTATCCTTCTGCCACCAGGCAGCACGTGAGGAAGTCTGTGCCCACAGGGCTGCGCACAGTGGCCGCATTCACCTCCGTGACATTCAGGAATTTGTTGCAGCAGCTCTTCCACTTTCAGATTATTAAAGCATTTCACTTCAAATCCCAGCTCTGAAAACCTGCGAGCCAGCTTATCCCTGTGGACGTTGGTGCCCTGCCTTTCTGGCGGCGTCGTGTGCCAGAAGAAGAGCTCGTGGTTGAAGAGAAGCGCGCCCCATCTCTTCTTGTGGTCCATTTTGTACTCTTCTGCTGGACTGACCATTTCCCTGGCCAGGAAGGTGTCTGTTTCTGCTATGCTTTGTTCCTCACTTGCAGTGCACTCCTCCGGAGCCTCGACTTCCAGCACCCAACAAAATGTTGAAAGGGAAGGAGCAACTGGGATGAGGGAAAGGAGAAAAGGAAGAAGGCAGGGAAAAATATTTATGTATGTACCCAGGATAGCTTGGATAACTGTACTGCTGATTTCTACTGGTCAATTCAGACGAACAGTTCATGCTTAAATTTTCTTTTTTCCTCATTTAATTCTTTTTTTTTTTTTTTTGAAATAGTGAGTATATAATTTTGCAAACACACACAGATTGAGAGAACAAGTATTAAAGCAAACACCAGGATCTAGATAACTGTATTTCTTTCTCCTGTGATGGAAGTACTTGAGAAGACTGGTGATACCAAGTTGGAATCACATGCCAGGTTCTGCTTTGCCATACAGGAAATTCCTCAGGAATCAGCATGCTGTGTCCTGTAGGATGGACCGAAAGTAGCATTTTGATGTCTACCAGGAAGCACCCAGTTAGCACGCAGTGATTAAGTCCATTTACACACGCTTTTCTACCTTAGAATAATCATAGTTGGGATTACAGGGATGTGCCATCATTCCCAGCTTTACTGTGCCCCATTTATAAATATGAATAGAAAAACACAATGTATTGGGTTAGGGACTACTTTCAGGCATCCTGGTCTCTTGGAATGTAACTCCTTGAATAAGGAGGGCTATTGTATATGGATCAACCTCAATTTTGCTGTGAAACAGAACCTCAGAGTCTTCCTCTAATCTCTTTTTAAAGTTAACAGTAGGCTGGTCTGAATTCAGTGGAGGCCTAGTAGCCTGGGGAGGGGGGAGCATATTTTAGTGAGAAAGCTGTGGGTTTAATCCCTATTGCCAAAAAGTTTTACAGAATTGTCATAAGAGTTGGGCTATGAGGGCCTGCGACATAGTTCACAGACTAAGCATCTGCTTAGGAAAGCTCAGTGACTGGGGTTCAATCCCCAGCACCACACACTCTACTGGCTCCACCTCTGGGCACTGAGCCAGCCACCAAGACTTGGCACAGTGGCATATGCCTGTAATCCCAGCACTGGGAAAGCTGAAAACAGGAGGACCACTACAAGTCTGTGCTGTGTAGTGATACCCTGTACCAAATACATTAAAAAAAGAGCTGGGCTGTGGAAAATATTCAATGTCCAGCTTAGCCATGGATATAATAAAATTATTTGAAAGATGTTGGTTACTTATTACTGATGTTTTTGTAGATTTTTGGAAACATTCCTGTTTTCATCTATAAATTCTCAACTTGTTCACTATTTTATTGATGGATCACAAAAATGCTTTTCCTCTATCCTCTAATACTGCTGATAAGCAAAGGAAGCCAGACTTCATGGTCAGAGAATAATCCAAGAAGCTTTGTATGCCAAACTGAAATATTCAATTCCAAAACCAAGCTAAAAACTCTTCTTGACTGTAGCCTTGGGTAAGCAAAATCTCAACACTGTTTTGTGACACCAGCTGAGATAACTAGGCACACAAAAGGGAGCCTCGGGCTTGGGGTGGCTGTGAAGGAAGCTTCAGGACTGAGCTGAGGGGCTGATGAGAAGTTCGGTGAGCTGGTGAACCTCTAGCTGCTGCACTCCTGCACTTGGCTCCCCATATGGTTTATTTTCAGCTGCAGTAAGTGGCAGTGTGCCTGCCAGGCTCATTCGATACCAGCTGGCAGAGGAGCACTCTCAGGCATGATCCCTGAAGTCAGTAAAACTAAAAATTTTATTTTATTTTATTTTTTAAAAAATTTTAAATATGAAAAATAAAACAATAACATGTGTCAAATGTGGTCTGTGCTCACGAAATTTTCATTCAAAGACATTTAAATTAGGTATTTAAATCCTGATATTTAAGTATTTCTTAGTGATTTTAGTAAAAATGTTTAGTAAAAATGTCCATGTATAATAAGTCCTATAAAAGCTGTTGGCAAATGGTTTCTGATTATGTTTCAACACTCCTAGCCTTTCAGTTTTGAGACCCTTCTGGTAGAGATGTAACTTTAATTGATTAAATAGTAAATTAGCTTTTGAAACATCAAGAAGGCTAAGTTGCACATGTTGTGCAAGTATACGAGTGTAACCCCTGTTCATAAAAACTGAAAGTGCTCAAAGAATGAATACATTTCCCCTGAAGTTTCTAGTTCTTTCAGGTATGTTTGATAGTTGTCTAATGTCTTAGTTAGCTCAGGCTGTCACACAAAAAAGATATGATAGATGTGGTGGCTCAGATAGAATTATTTTTCTTATGGTTTTGCAGGCTAGAAAATCCAAAGTCAAGGCCCTGGCTGACTTGGTTTCTGGTGGGGGCATTCTTTTTGGCTTGCTGGTGGCTTCCTTTTTGCGGTGTCCTCTTGTGGTCTTTCCTGGTGCAGAAAGGAGAGGAAGAAGAGAGAAGAGAGCCACCTCTCTGGTGTCACTTCCTGTATGGACATAATCCTGGCAGCTCACAGCCCCAAATGGATCTTATTTAACCTAAATTAGTTCCTTGAAAGCCTTGTCTCAAATGTGAGCAGACTGGGGTTAGGGCTTCAACACTGTATGTTTTGCTTTGTTTTGAAGTGGAGCTGGGGGACCACAGACATTCAGTTCACAGTACTTGGTAATCCACTGTTTCTGATCCCATGTACAGAAGGTAAACTACTTTTTAGGATAGCTGGACAGAAATTTGACATAGAGATGGAGGTACTGACTTAGGAAATCTTATCATAATTTGTGTTAGAATTATGGGCAAAGATATACTAAAATTAACATGAAGTTGCTCACATTTTTTCTTTTCTAACCACTAACCCACTTTAATCACATTGATCCCTTTCTTTCAGTATTTGAGTTAGTTAACTTTTAAGACACTTCACAGCACACTCCTAGTGCCCATTTGTTGAAGTGCTGCCTAAAGGTTTTGAATTCCTTATTTTAATTTGTATCATAACAGTGGTAGGCAGATAGTATTTTACTGTCGTTATGGTGATCTGGGGAGTAAATGGCTGGCCAAGAGCTTGTTCGAATAGACATATGATTCAAACACTGGCTATATTAAATTTTGTGCCATTTTCTGATGTCTCATGAGGAGGTGTCATAAGTCCAGGAGAATAATGGAAAAAAAGAAGGCTCTACATTGGGATTCCTCTTCTCTGGGATTTTGGGTTTCTTCTCTTTCTTTTACTTAGCTGGGCATGGTAGCCATGCAACTAGATAAGTCCAATACTGAGCCCTCTATTTACTGAAATTCAACAGAAATTTTAAAGAGAAACATTTTCAAAGAACCACCTCAAGTGCTGTAGTCCATGTACAACAAATTATAGTATCAAATAATTCAAAGAGAACTGTTTTTCATCAGGGCAACCTGAATTTAACATGAACACCTTGCTAGCTAGAAGCAAGTAGACCCAGTTGTAACACTTTGATACTTTATTTCTCACTTGTTTGGTTCAGGTTAATGACATTTTAACATTTAAACCAGTTCTTCCTTTCCTTTGGTTACACTATAGGCCTATAACTTTGGAACATGGGAATTCATAACCAGATTTACCAACAGTTACCCAGAAAGTGCCAAATGAATCCCTTAAAAGTCATGAGGTCAGCCAAGGCCGGAGCAAATGTGGGCCACTGAGCATGGATGTGGACTCCTGACAAGATTTAGGACAGCTTTAAGGAAGTGGAGAGATAAAAATAAATTAGAGAAGCACTATGTGAATTCCATTCAGGTTTTGGCCATGCTTGCTGTAGACTGGCCCTCTATAAATTTGGCAGTACTAACTGATGACAAAACAATGTCACTTCCTTGGTCTCCATTAAAATAAACTTGGTCAGAGAGAGACTTCTTCAGTCCATTTTTCATCTCTCATTTGAAGACAAATCATTACCTCAGACTAAATATGATTAGGAAGTGAATGAATGAAGCCTCCAATTCCAGATTTATTTTTGTGCTGAATTGGACACCCATTTGCATTTATTTCACATGAGAGGTAATTAAAAATTAAACATCAAACATCACATAAAGTTACAGTTTTTCCACAGAAATGATAGGCATTCATAAGTTTTAGAATTTCCCTTTATAGTTTTTTTTTTTAGAAAAAATTTCTTAGTAAAGTTTTTTATATTGTAATACCATAGCAAATTTGCAAGAGTGAATTTGGATGTCATTGCAATGATACTTTAGCATATTTAAATTTTTAAAAATAATTGGACTGTTTTAGAGTGGTTCAGTATCAATGAAGTATACATTCCTGAGGTCTCATATCTGTTAAGACTTTGTCTTTTGCTTTCTTTACATCATATGTGGTATATTGTCTTGTAAATTGTGGTCGTGGTACCAGGAATGAAAAATTATAGAATTTTAAAATTTTCAGAAAAAGAGAAAAAATATTCACTCTATCTAGTTGTACTAAAATAAAATTAATCCAGGGTCTGTTTAGGTGATTTAAGCAAGAGAAATTTAATATACAGATCAGTAAATCAGAAAAACTATGTAATTACTAAAAGGGACAAAATTCCACACAATATGGCAATAACAAAGATAGGGGACAATTACTAACTCTAGGACTAGGGTAGGTAATATACTATGTCTGGGCTGTGATTGATCCCCCAAGTTTTATGAAGCTCAGTCCCTGAATGTTGAGGCTGAATTGCTGAAACCTTTAACAAATGGGATCTAGTGGAAGGTTTTTGGTTATGGAGTTTCCAGACTCATGAATGGATTAATGCTGTCTAGGAGTGGGTCAGGTTTGTGGGTTAATGTTAATTCACTATATGAGCTTGTGGGTTGCTATAAAAGAAGACTGGTCCTTTTTGAGTCCCTTGCTTCCTGTCTTTCCACGTGTCCCTTCTTCCTGCATGACTCTGCCATGTTGCCATCCACCATGTTTCAATGCGGCCGGACAGTCCTCATCAGAGACTGAACAGATGAGGCCACCTAACTGAGGACTTTCTGCTTCCAGAACTATGAGGGAGTGACATGGGAGGGCATTGCTCCCTCTCTATGCTTCCTGGCTAGCATAAGGTGACCAACTTTCCTCTGCAGCAGCCCCTCTTTCATGATGTTTCTGCTTTGGAGTCAGCCACCCAGGGGTAGGAACCTCTCAGAATGATGAGCAGTGACAAGGAAAATAACTAAGACATCCAGCACTTCCATTTCAAGGAATAAAACCAAAAAAGACATAAAACACATGTCCATATAAAAACTTGAATATGAATATTTGCATAACAGTGTTCATACTAGCCAGAAAGTAGAAGTGACTCAAATGCCTATCAAATGATAAAAGTATAAATGAAATGTGATATAATCATACAGTGGAATATGGTTTGACAACAGAAAGGAATATATTACCACTATATGATACAATATGGATGAAAGTTGAAGCCATTATGCTAATTGAAAGAAGTCATTTACAAAACAGTATTATATGGTTCCATTTCTTTGAGATTCCCAGAATAAGGAAAACTATAGAGACAGACAGGTTAGCAGTTGCCTAGGGCTATTTAGGAGAGGATGAAAGATGGAGAGGCTTTGACTATCAGTTCTGGTTTTAATTTTTTTATTTTTTGGTGTTGGGTATTGAACTCAGGACCTTGCTCATGCCAGACAGGTGCTTATGCCACTGAACTATTTCCCTGGCCGGTTGTGAGGACTTCTTTTAGAAGTTTTAAAAATGTTCTGAGTTTGGGTCAGGTAATGGTTACATAACTCTGAATATATTAAAAACCATTTAACACACTTTAAGTGGATGAATTGTGGGGTTATTGAACATTTCATTAGAGTGTTACAAGTTTTTAATGAAAAAGAGAAGCATTTAAGGCAGTAAAGGGATAACAGGAAAAAGTCTAAAAAATAGTCAGACAATAAGGTAGGCATTGTGTGTTTAAAATTTAAAGCATTCTTATACCAAATCTGATAAAGACATGACAGATGAGTTGTTCAGAATGTGGTTTTCCTAACTCTCAGTCAATTGTTCCTTATATATAAGAAAAGGATACTTAGGCAAGTCTCGCAACCTGTGTTCTAGATTCAAAAATCTTATATCCTTTCCAGGAGAAATGTACTTATTGGGAAATGTGTGGCAGATGTATCTTTAACTAAGAGGTATTATAGTGGCACTGTAGCCAACAATTTAATAAGGTGAAAATCTATTTAAATGTAAAATAGTATTAGGCTCAGTTATGAAAAACATCTGGTTGGAGGATACAAGTCTGAAGACAGATAGATTATTGCTGGAGTATAGGAAGCATTTTGGATTAAATCACCAAGACCTTTTTTTTTTTTTTTTTTACCAAGACCCTTTTATAGACTTCTTTGTTAATACAAAAGGAACTCCAGCTCTCCTGACCTGCTGTTATATTCACTGATGTATTAAGCTCCTAAGACATAAACCTATAGACATAATTCTATAATCCTGAGTGAGACTTTGAATTGCTTTTATCTTCTTGATAATTCACATTCAAGATATCTTAGTTACAAATTTTGTGTTGATCTATACATGATTTGTAAAGGTTTTTCCTTGTCTTTATTTTCATCACCTCCTTTTTTCCCCTATCATTCCTATTCTGATAGATCAAGATAGAAATCACAGGACCCACACGATTGTTATAGTCCTTTGTTGCTGGTTATAGTCAGAGATATTTCCTTACTTAAATAGGATGATTATAATAAACCAAAATTTGTGTTGCATTTGGGAGATTAAGCTTTCTGAAAAGGCCAGCAATTTGGAAAAAAATCCTTTTAAAGAAAGAACATACATAAATTCATATTAAGTGAAAGATACATATTAAAATAAATTTATCTTTTTATGAATTATGTCAAGTACACTGAAAGTTTTAGTATACTAACAAGTTTTCTCTTATTTTTTCAATTTTATTTTTATTTTTAAATTAAATTAATTTTAAAGAGTAAAAGCAAAAACAGAAACAAAAACAAATAGTAAAAACAAAGGCAAACAGAGTAACATACATATGGTAAATGTTTTCAAAACAAGAATAGCAAATTAACAATGGTTGTTGTATTTGCATTTTATATCATCAAATCTGTTGCTCAGGTATAAGTTTGTAAGACTGCACAAATAATTGAACATTAATGCTGACTTTCGATAAACCTTAATAATTTTGTTCTTGACTTTTTATTTTTTATTTTAAAATTTATTTTAAAGACAGTATAATAGTAATTGATGAGACATTAGAAATGGTACACACTGAGAAGAACAAAATGAGAAGTATTCTTTTTTTTTGTATTTTAGGGAAGAGTCTGTAAGGTGTTCAGGGTCTCACTATTAGATCAGACTTGTAGTGCTCCACCTGTTTACAGCCTCCCAGGAGCTGGGATTACAGCCTTGTACCACCATGCCCAGTCTCAATTGTCATCTCAGCTTGCCCTGGGGGCAGGGCCAGCACAGCAGGCCAAGGGGATGGAAACCCCAACCCCTGAGCCTGCTTGCAGGTGTTTTAATCCACTGAGCTACTTGGCTGTTTTAATGTTTAGATCTTTAATCCATTTTGATTTTAGTTTAGTTGCATGGTGATAGACCCGGGTCTAGTTTTAGTTTTCAGCATGTGGAGAGCCAGTATTTCCAGCACTATTTGTTAAAAAGGCTTTCTTCCAGTGAAGGCATTTGGCCCCTTTGTCAAAGACAAGTTGGCTAAGTGTGTTTGTAGTTGTATCTGCACCTTCTACTCTGTTCCATTGATCCTCTGGACTTATTATTTTATTTTTAAAAATATATTTAGTACAGGTTCTGCAGGGTCTCAGTATACAGATCTGACTCATTGTGATTCTCCTGTTTTCAGCTTCCCATCCACTGGGATTACAGGTGTGCACCACCACACCCAGTCTCAGTTTCAATCTCAGTGCTCTCTCGGGGTGGGGCCAGTAAGGCATGCCAGAGATCAAACGCCAGTCCCTTTGTCTGCCTAAGCAGGTGCTTTATTCCAGTGAGCTAGCTGGTCTGCCCCTAGCTGTTGGTCTGTTTTTATACCAGTACATGCTGATTTTATCACAGTAGCTTCATAGTATGAATTCAAGTCAGGAATTATAATACCTTCTGCCTTGCCATTGTTGAACAGGATTGTATTCACTATTCTTTCTTTCTAGAACTCCTAAAAAAAGAAGGGAAAGTCAAGTCCAAAGCCCAAAGAAGGATGGCAATTATAAAGATCAGAGCAGAAATAAATGCAATATAGACAAAGAAAGCAATACAAAAAATTAATGAGTCAAAGAGCTGGTTCATTGAGAGAATAAATAAAATTGAGAAACCCCTAGCCAATCTCATTAAGAAAAGGAAAGAAAATAATTCAAATTTATGCAATAAGGAATGACAAGGGTGAAATCACTATAGACATTATAGAAATTGAGAAGATTATTAATACTTATTTCCAAAATCTTTACTCTCACAGAATGGAAAATATGGAAGAAATGGACAGATTCCTAGATACATATGAGCTACTAAAGTTAGATCAATATAAAAATTCAGAATAACCCAATATTAGCCAATGAAATTGAAAGTGTAATAAAAACCTGCTAACAAAGAAAAGTCCAGGTCCTGATACAAGATGCATTCACAGCTGAATTCAATAAGAAATTTAGAGAAAACTTAATCCCAATACTCTTCAAACTCTTCAATGAAATTGAAAGGGAAGCAATTCTTCCAAACTCCTTCAGGGAGACAATTATTACTTACCAAAACCAGACAAGGACCCAAACAAAAAAAGAGAACTACAGGCCAATCTCCCTCATGAACATAGATGCCAAAATCTCAATAAAATACTAGCCACTAGAATGGAGCAAATCATCAAAAAGATTATATATCACAACCTGGTGAAATTTATCCCAGGAATGGAGGGATAGTTTAGTATATGCAAAACCATAAATATAATATCCCACATCAATAGAGCCAAAGACAAAAAACACATGATCATCTCAATAGATGCAGAAAAAGCTTTTGACAAAGTCTAACACTAATTCATGATAAGAACAATGCAGAGAATCAGAATAGATGGTCTTTACCTTAACCTGATAAAAGCCATTTATGACAAACTAACAGCCAACATCATACTTAATAGACAAAAATTGGAAGCCTTCACTTTAAAATCAGGAACAAGACAGATGCTCACTGTCACCACTCCTGCTCAATATAGTTCTGGAAACATTAGCCAGAGCAATTGGATAAGGGAAAGAAATTGTCTCAGTTACTCTTCTTTCATTGCTGAGACAAATACCCAACACCCAAATTGAAGGAAGGAAAGATTTATTCAGCTCACAGTTACTGGAGGTCTCAGTCCGTATTCAGCTGGGTCCAAGGCAGAGCAGCACATGGCAGAGGACAACCTTTCATGGTGATAGCAGAGAGCAAGAGCACAAAAGGAGAAGTAGCAGTAGCTCAAGCAGCCAGCTTCTCTTTCCTCCTTATATCCTGCCCCAGTGCAGGTGCAGCATCCACACCCATAATAATCAATCACTAACTCCAGAGGCCGCCCCAAGACTGCATGAGGCTTTGAGGGGATACCTATACACAAACCATAACAAAAATAAAAGGAATAATGATTGGAAAGGTAGAAGTGAAATTATCATTATTTATAGATGACATGATATTGTGGATTGAAGACCTCAAAAACTCTAAGAGAATTCTAGATTTAATAATTAAATTCAGTAACATAGCAGGATACAATGCCAATCCTCAAAACTCAATAGCATTTCTATACACAAAGAATGAACACACTGAGAGAGAAACTATGGAAACCTCATCTTTCAAAATAACACCACAAAAATGAAATGCTCAGGAGTCAATCTATGAAGGAAGTAAAAAATTTATATAATGATTTTTTTCAAAGTTTTATTGATAAACAGATAGCAATGAGACAGTTTCAAATCAAATCGGAAGTACACTTTCAACAAATAATACACTGCATATATTCTTCTTAGTGGTTAATTGCTGTACAAGATGCGGACTTGTTATCCTATTTACAAACACCATTAGAACAAATCATTCTATTCATTAAGAGAATGCAGCTATATAACTATCCTAACCACTTTGAATACACAGATACAAAATGGACATTCATAGGTATACCCCATTTTTTCTGAGTTCCATTATTGAATATTACAGGTGTGTAGGCACAGCAAAATATTCTAAAAGAGTCCAGTAGCCCATAATAGCAATGGGTCTTCTGTTTAACTGGCAATGTCAGAAATTATTGACCTGAGTCCCCCACAGCTCAAC
>NW_004524721.1:4049487-4063212 GCF_000260255.1 Octodon degus
GTGTTAGTGTCCTCTGCACTTGTTACGGGTGGGCTTGGGTTCTGAGGTTGCACTTTGTTCCTTCTCATCATTTTGTGTAGCACTATCTTCTGCCCTTTGTTGTAGATCTTTGCTGTAGTTATGACCTTCACACGTACTGAAGTTCAGTGGAGCTCTACAGAGTTTGGACTTATCAAGCTGCATCTGGCTCAGGTCTGGCTGCTGTGCTCAGCTCCTTATCGCTGTGGACGTGGGCTAGGACTGGGTCTGGGGGTTCCCGGAACTCGGCAGAAATTCCTACTCGGCGGGAGGGGTGGGGAAGGTACGGTGGAGTGGTGGCGGGTGGCCCGAGGGGGTGGGAGAGGGTCTGGCCCACGCTGCGCCTGGGCTGGGACTGGTCCCGCTGGCGCAGGGTAGCAGGAAGCTCTCCACACACTCACTAGAACTGGGCTAGGACTGGGTCTTGTGAATTTTTTTTTAACTCTGAAAATTATAATACTCTAAAAGAAGAGAAGGAGGATTTCGAAAAATGGAAAGATATTCCTTACTAGAACTTAAGCCACTGAGCTATCTCCCTGGCCCCTTTTTATTCCTTATTGCATGAATTTGATGTTTTTTTCCCCTATTTTTGATAAGAGTGGCTAGGGTTTTATTTAATTTTATTTATTCTTTCAATGAACCAACTCTTTTGGCTGGGGAGATGGTTCAGTGGAATAAGCCTTGCCTAGGAAGCACAGGGGCCTGAGTTCAATCCCTGGTTCTGGAAAAAAAAAAAGAACCAACTCTTCAATTCACTAATTCTTTTTATTGTTTTTTTTTTTTTATCTCCATTGCATTAATTTCTTCTCCGAGCTTCATAATTTTCTGCCTTCTTTGGGCTTTGGGCTTGGCTTGATTTTCTTTTTCTAGGAACTTGAAGTACAGCATAAATTTGTTTATTGGGATTATTATCTTTTCCTTATGTGAGAATTTACTGTTACAAATTTTCTTCTTAAGACTGCTTTTATTGTGTACCACAGTTTCAGGTAAGTTATATCTGCACTTTCAGTTGATTGTAAATATTATTTAATTGCATCTATGATACATTGATTGTTCAGGAGGGTATTATTTAATTTTCATGTGATTATGGAGTCTTTGCTGTTTCTTTTGTCAATAATTTCCTATTTCACTGCACTATGGTCAAATAATATGCACAGGATAATTTTAACTCCTTTCAACTTACTTAAGCATGTTTTATGTGCTGGTATGTTTTATTTTGGAAAATGTCCTGTGTGTTGCTGAGAAGAACGCATATTGGATGGAATGCTCTGTGTAGGTCTACTAAGTCCATTTGTTTACAAGTTTGGTTTAGTTCTGTTATTTCTTTGCTGATTTTTTGCATAGTTGATCTATCTCTTTGTGACAGTGAGGTATTAAAGTCTTCCATTACAGACATGTTATTGCTCATTTGAATTTTTATGTCTCTTAAAATTTGTTATATATATTATATGTATCTATATCTATATCTATATCTATATCTATATCTATATCTATATCTATATCATCTATATCTATATCTATCTATCTATCTATCTATCTATCTATCTATCTATCTAGATAAAATTGTTCTCCCTTCCTCTTGCAGTTTTCCACTAATGACTATGCAGTGACCTTCCTTATTGCCTTTGATCATGCTTGGTTTGAAGCTTGCATTGTCAGCAACCAGAATTGTTACTACCCTTGTTTTTTTTCTGGGTCTCTGTCACATGGAGTATTGTTTTCCATCTTTTGACTTTCAGTCTATTAACTTGTTTAAGTTAAATATGTTTCTTGTATGTAGCATACCAGTGGATTTTGTTTCTTAATGCACTCTGTCAGTTTGCTTCTTTTGATTGGTGAATCATGGGCATTTATATTGATGATTATGTCTGATATGTATTATCTCATCTTTGTTATGTTATTTTCTTGCTATAGGTTTCCTACTTTTACCCTCTATTTAGTTGCTTGTTCTCCTTTGTGGTTCCTTTTTATTGTTATTCTTGAAGTTGTGATCATTTTTGTCTGTTTCTAGAATATCTGTCAGTATTCTGTATAGGGTTTTTTTGGTGGTCATGAATTTATTCAGTTGTTTTTTTGTCGTGATAGTATCTTATTTTACTGTTAATTTTCATAGATAGCTTTGAAGGCTACATCAATCTGGTTTAGAAGTTGTTTTCTTTTTGGACCTGTAATACTTTACTCTCAGCTCTTCTTGACTTGATTGTGTTGAGAAATCTGTCATGATTATGATGGGCTTTCAATTGTAGGTAATCTGTTTCTTTTCTCTTTCTTTCTTTCTTTCTTTCTTTCTTTTTTTTTTTTTTAACCATGACCATTTAATTCAGATCACAAAACTTGAGATGCACACCTAACATATGACCTTCATATATTATTTAACTGCAAATAAAGTTTCTTTTCAGGGCATCAGTGCAACCAAGTTGGAGTTATCTAAATAAATTTCTAATGTCATTCTTAAAATATTATAAATAGAGTATATTGAGAATAAACAAACATTACTTTTTTAGGACTAATGAAAAATGAGGTAGAATAAGTTCAGCAGATGTACTAGCCCTAGACCCCTAAATTAAGTTTGCACTGACTTTAAATATTTGTAGCTTTTTAGGAATGAGAGTTCTGTGTCACTGAGTACCCACTCTCTAATGCAATGACTTATGTTTACTTTTTCAAATGGTTCAGTTCACTAACACGTAAGCCCTTAGCAGACCCCTAATAAAAGACTAATTTGTAAAACTGGGCCATTTTAGTGTTTTTACAATTTAATAAATGGTTCTCTTTTTTAAAAAATTTTATTTATTTGTTTATTTTGTGTGTGGCCAGCTCAGCCCACCAGGGGGCAGGGCTGGCTGGCATGTGGTGCTGGGGATTGAACCGTGGTCCCTGTGGTTTGCTTAGCTTAGCTTGTTCTAAGTAGGTGCTTTAGACCACTGAGCCATCTCACCAGCCCCAGTAAATGGTTTTCTTGATGAATGTAGTCATGAGAGCTGTTCAGCAGTATTCAAGTTATGGTCTTCCTGATTGGTCTGTAGTCCTCAATAAGTGTAAGAAGCTATTGTATGAAACATTTGTCAAACTAGTAAGACTGCATTGATGCATCCATTGTTTTTAGGATTGTTGGCCACCTGGGAATATTTACCCCAAATAACCTTGTCTCCTTGTGTCACAAGGCCCAACTCACTCACATTCACCTTAATCACTGTTCCTTTGGTAATAACACCCAAAGTTGTATACAGTGGTAATGAAGGATTCTTTTTCACACCCAGTATTGGCAGGCAACAGGTGGTTTTCAGTTCAGGATGTGTTACATGGGCCTTCTTAAAATATAAGCCCACTGGCCTAATGAATCTTTCATATTTAGGTGGTTCTCTTGTAAAGCCATCTCCAACAAAGCAGACTTTAGTAACTATCCTCTTCCATACCTTCTTTTTTCTCTTTTCAGTTTTAATAACTTTTAATACTTCCGTTTCTCCATGGGCAAGAACTTTGGGCAGAGGAACTTCCCATTTTCCCACCTTTCCTTTTTGTTTTTGTTTAATCGTGTTGGAAAGTACTTTTGCACGAGACTGTCCTTCTCTGTCCAGCAGGTGGGCAGGTACTGCTCCTTGTGAAGTCTTTTCACCATTCTTTTGTTTGGCATTTCTCTTTTCATGCATCTTGATAGTCTTCTTTATTTGTATTTTCTCCACATGGTGCTGTTAGTGGTAAAGCGTAGCTTTCAGGCCAATCTTTTTTTTTTTTTTTTTTTTTTTTTTTTTTTTTTTTTTTTTTGCCTTCTTTGAACATTCATGAGCCTCTCGACTTTCCTTCTTTTTTTTTTTTTTAAATTTTTTCTTTTTCTCATGGTAATCCAAGTGGTACCCATAGCATTTACAGTGTAATTCAATGTATTCATTCTGTGGCATGATGACAGCTGCAGAGCCACTGCAGGTGGCCTCAGGTGTGCAAAGAGAAGTCCTAACTTTGTGGTGTCCCCGATGCACGAGCTGCCTCTGGGAAGCTGGAAACAGGAAAGTTGATGTATTTCTTTTCTGTAGCAGCTTTTAATATTCTGTTCTCTTGATGAATTTCTGGCATCTTGATTATTATGTGTCTATGATTAGATTTATTTTGTTTATTGTGGATTGAAGTTCTATATGCCTCACTTCACTGTTGCCAGGTTCTTTCCCCATGCTTGGGAAAATTTCTGCTACTATTTCTGCAAATAGTCTTTTTATGTCATTTGTGTAGATGCCTGCTATTTCATTGGCATCTATCAATTTTAGAATGTTTTTCTTTGTGCCATCTTGCAGCTGCTAAATTGTCATATCCTGGTTCCTTGTTATATTGAAAAGATTTTATTTTTCCTTTCATGATCCCTAGCTGCAATGCTGTCTTCATGGTCTGGAAGTCTATCTTCAGCTTTGCCAAGAAGTTTTCCCAGTGTCCAGTGGAATTCTTCATTTCTTAGCTATTTATTTGAATCTTTTTCATTCATTGTAATTCTTTCTTGTATTGTTTGTTCAATGTTTCCATCTTCTTTCTTTCTTTCTTTCTTTCTTTCTTTCTTTCTTTCTTTCTTTCTTCTTTCTTTTTTTCAGAACTGGGGATTGAACTCATGCCCTTGCGCTTGCCAGGCAAGTGCTTATTCCACTGAGCCATCTCCCTAGCCCCTTCCATCATTTTTTTATTGTCTATTTTTTTATATGTATTTCTTCTTTAGACATACTAAGCAATTCTTTCATGATTGTTGCTATATCTTTTTTTTAATCTGAGAGATTATTTCTGATCTAATTTCTTCTGTAGTCTGTTAGAGTTGTTTCTTTAGTTCAGTTGCTATCATTTATAAATTTTGTTTGTGATTTCTTAGTTCTTCTATGTCCTTGTCTCTTGGACTTGTTCTGGGTGGGCTAAAGGTCTAAAATTGCTTTTTGCTTCAAAATTTTGACATTTTTGAACCTGCCAAAGTTCACCCAGGCTCAGCTATGATGGGTGTATGACAGGGCATGAGTCAACAAGGTTCCTGCAATGGTAGCAGGTGGGCAGGGTCAACTCACCAAGGCCCCTGCTGTTCTGAGTTCAGCCTGCCATCTGGGATGGTGGGGGGAAGTGCAGATCAGTGATGCTCCTTTGATGGTGGGGTTATGGGATGAGGCAGGGCTCACCAAGGCCCTGTAGCTACATAGGGCTCAGCCTGTACTCCATCTTTTCTCGGGGTGGGGGAATTGCTGACCAAAGAATCACAAGCTCCCACTATGGTTATTGGTTGGTTAGGGCTCATAAAATTTCTCATGATGGTTGGGGAGGCAGGTCACGACTCAGAGAGGCTCCTATGATGGTATGTGTGTGGGCTTGTGGACTGCATCTCAGCCTGTGCTGCAACAGTGTAGGAACCAATTTTGTCTTTTTAAACTGATTATAATTTTAAGAATTGTAATATCCTCCAGCAATGGAAAACTTTCATGGTATATTAATAAGATATTCAGAAATACTAAATGACAACTTTTGGGTAAGAAATTTTAGAATCTTTTGACAGTATTGTTATGCCTCATTGTCTTATGTAGTTATTTTTAGACAGGGAGAGTTACATTATAAAAATAAAATGCTCCTAGCTTTAGCAAATAGGTAGAGTAAGAACACTATTCATTCACATTATTTGAGGCCAAGTGCTCATGCTTCAAATAAGCACAAATTCATGGATAGCAGAACTGGTCATGTGTTTTAATGGTGGATATGAGAGACTGAGGAAAGAGTTTTAAAAATCGAATTGAATAATGAAACACAATTGATAAATGATTCCAGATCTTTAGACTGGCAAAAAATTCTTTACATACGTGTTCAAAATTTAAATAGTGATTCTGAACTAACATAAAAAATAACCCAATCACCTTAAAATATACTTGCAATAGTTCAAGTTATTTGTAGATTTTTGAGCTTTCAAGTTTTCATATAATATGCTCATCATTCACAGCTTCATGAGAAATTTATGCTCTTTGCACTAAAAAAGATAACCTGAAAGTTGAAGTTTACTAAGAGAAAGAAAAGTTAAAGGGGAAACAGATCCTCTCATGTACTTTGCTGTTGTTGGAATTCTTTGCTTCCATAGTTGAAGCAGAGTGAGCCCATCTTGGATTGATAGCATAGTCCTGAGAACTCTATCCTTAACAGGTTGCAAGGGGAAAAGAAAAAGCCTGAAAGAATAACTACAGTTGCACTATGACATTATGAGTTGGATGGAACAGAGGTCAGAATAGAGACATTGCTTTTGCTGAATTTTATTTCACCCAGATGAAAATATTGAGTTGTTTTGCTTACATGAATAAGAACATCTGGAGTTTTTTTTCCCACTTTCAGATGTTTAATTTGTCTTCCAGGGATACAGCAGCACTCATAGCTATCTGTAGAAGAATTATTTAATGCCTTTGGAAATCAGCTGTGCTAATCATTCTCCTCTTTAAAACATGCACTGTTTTCCCTTTCAGGTTTCTTACTTTACATTTCTGGGTAGGACTTTGAAGTTTACATTTTTAATACTCTTTAAAGCCATTCTAATATATGATCAATACCGGGAATTTGTTTGAAGAAATAATGACAAATATAGTAATTTTGCTTCCTTGCATGTTTGTTTTATTTAAGTATCTCCATGACTGTGAGTGTTTTTCTGAATCCCATTTGTAGATTTATTGTATCATCAATTCATTTATTAATTCGTGTGTGATTTATTGAACACAGAAATTGCACTGAGAGAAAGGAGTGTGGTAGGGGGCATTGGCAAAAATACTAGCAAATTTGACATAAGGTGAAGATTGTGATAGATCTAGACTTGGCAATGATGAAAGATCTTAATCTAAGGCACATAGTAATGGCATGACCAAGTATTGATATAGTGGAAAAGGCAGACAGTGAACCTGGTCCGCAGCAGGTGCCCCTGTCCTTGGTGCTGATTGATCTCTTGGCTTGTTAAGATAAGGAAGGTCTTCTCAATATCTGGCCTCTGGTGATTATGATCTCCATTAATTTTGAACCAGATGAAGAAAAGGAAGAGAGAAATGGAGGAACACAGACACAAGCATATTAAGAAGGTTGTATAAAGAGCTTTCACTAAGTGATGCTAAGACTTTGAAAGAGTAGAAGTAGAGATTTCAAATAATGAATCTGCAAGAAGAAAGTTTTACCTTTTGTGTAAGCAAGCTGGAGTCTCCGTTTCTCTATAATGCTGTACTTATGTTTTTACAGCCCTTTCAGAAGGTTAACAGTCTGAATTGAATCCTGAAATACCTCTCTCAGTGAAGGAAGGCAGAGAGGCATTACAAGGCATTAACAGTGAAAGAAAAGAAGTTACTCAAGGATCTAAACAGTTTACTAAGGCAAGAATGTAAAGTGTGATGTAAAGATAAAATGGTGGAAAGATGGCTAAGAATTATGGGCAATCATGTATGTAGAATTTATGAGCAGGAGCTAGCAAGGTGGTGTTTCTAGGGTCTCAAACAATTGAATCCAAAATTTTTGGACAAGTAGTTAATTTGAGTAGTAGAAGACAATGAGTTTCTTTTATGAGTGTTGAACATATTATATGTGAAGTCTAAGTAGTACTACATTATATAAAAGCATGTCTTTTTATGCATTCTTTGCTTGATGGGCATTTGGGTTGTTTTCAAAATTTAGCTACTACAAACTGTGGTGCTATAAACATAGGTGCACATATATTGCTGCAGTGTCATAATTTGAATCTGTGTTTGTGGAAGATGGTTGGATCAGAGGAACATGATAGGCAGATTTAATAGTCAAATGAATTATAACTACCGAGATTCTTAATAGTTACACAAGAAAATGAGCTAGTAGGGAGTGAGAAACAATGTTACTTAGTTATTTTGGTTTACCAAAATTATCCTATTATTATTTATTATTGGTACAATTTAGATTTACATAATGATTACATCCATAATGGGGAATTTGTACCTGCACATGATTTTTTTTGAATTTTGAGACAGAGCCTCACCATATGGTTCAGAATGGCTTTAACTTGATTATGTAGCCAAGGATGGCCTAGATCTCACATCATGCCTATTGCATTAGCCTCTCAAGTTCTAGGATTATAGGCATGTACCACCTGATGTATCTCAATTCCTCTTTTCCCCATTTCTATCCCCTTCCTTCAGTCCCTCTACCACTCCTTGATTACAAAGATTTATTTCCAGGATGGCCAGATAGCCCACTGGACTAAAGTGCCTGCTTAGGCAGAGTGCAGTGGCAGGTGTTCAGTCCCAGCATGCTGTCCCAGTCCCATCCCTGGGGCACACCGAGACAGCAATTGAGACTGGGCATGGTGGTGTGCACCTGTAATCCCAGTGTTCAGAAGGCTGAAAACAGGAGGATCACTAGGAGTCTGATCTACATAGTGAGACTTTGAATATCATGTACCAAATGCATTTTAAAAAAGGTTTATTTCTTATTTACCCTTTAAGTTGCTCATACCAGAGAGACAATGCAATCTTTACATGTGTGTCCCATTTATTTCTCTTAAGAGTATAATCTCAAGGTCCATCCATTTAGTTACAGTTGTCTTAGGTTTATCTGTGGCTGAGTAGTACTTCATTGTATAACAAACACATCTTTTTATGAATTCCTTGGTTGGTGGGCATTTGAATTGTTTTCAAAAATTAGCTATTACAAACTGTGCTACTGTAAATGTGGGTGTACATATATTTCTGTGGTGTAATGATTTTAATTGATATTTGTAGAAGATGATGGGATTGTGGGAGCATGAATAAAGAAGAGCCTCTGGGAATGGCTCTAGCACATGTTGTTCTTGCTGGTTGACTATTGTGCCTTTGCTAATAACTGTGAACACCATCCCTGCCCATGTGTGCTGTGCTCCTCTCACTCCAGAGAGTACAGTGATATGTGGCATTCTTTTGCAAGATCACCCACATTATTACTATCCCTTGCACCCCCTTTTCATCCTCCTCCTCCTTCTTCCTAGGAACTGAACCCAAGACCTCACATATGCTAGGCAAGCTCTCTCAGTGAGCTACATCCTCAGCCCTAGCACTGCTATTTCTTATGTGAAAGTTCCTGGTTCTTCATTAAGTAAGCACCTACTAATGACTTGTTATTGAAATAAATTTCCCCATGTTAACTGTGTTAGTCAGATTTTCATCACTCTAATAAAATCCCTGAGATAGTCAACTTTTATGAGGAGAAAAGGTTTATTTTTGCTCACAGTTCACGGTCACTTGGTCCTATTACTTTGGGCCTGTGGGGAGGCAGTGCACCATGGCAGGACTGTGTGGTGGAGCAAAACCAGGAAGTAAAGAAAGAACAGAGGGAGCAGGAGGGGATAGCACAGCCCCTGCAAGGGGATGTCCCCAACAACTTAAAGGCCTGCCATGTGGTCCAGTCTGGATGACTTAGCACCACGTTGGGAGCACACCTTTAACATCCAGAACTTTGAGCCATATTCAAGTTTCAAATTGTGGTAGTAATTTGTTTTTCTTTGTTTCACTTCTTTTATAGGTTATCCTGGGTTATCAGGTTAATATTATCCCTTAGTTATGGCAACCTGATGAGGTCCACAATCTCCCAAATGAGGAGATGGCAAAGGCTAGATAAAAGAGACAGATGGGATGAATTCAGAGCTCCAGGACAATCAAAACCCTCAAGCAGAATCTGAGATTCTCTCAGGGCTAAGACCAAGATCTTCTCTGGGCAGTCCATTTTTATTTAGTTATCATAACAAGGAAGATGAATACTCAAGAAGGGCAGGAACCACTCAAGGACTTCATCATATAATGCATTATGTTAATTTATTTTTTTATTTTCTTTGTACTGGGGATTGAACTCCAGATCTTGTGCTTCCAGGCAGGCACTTAAGCCCCTGAGCTATCTCCCCCACTCATTATGTTAATTTAGGAGAGTTATGTTATCTCCAGAAAGGTCTCCATCTAGGAGTAAAATGTCTTTATTTAGTTGAAGTGGGAGCCAGTGTCCTTAGTTGTGAACTTGTCTTACCCTTAGCGGCTTCATGGTTTCACCCACCATTACAGGCCTCAGCTGGGACCAGTGACTTGCAGAGGTTCATTTACTATGATTCTGCTGCTCATCTTCCAGGCAAGAGGCCTAGGCTCTGAACAGACTCACAAATAAATATAGAAAGCTAACCGGTTAGTTTAAGTCTTGCTTAAGTGCTCTCCATCACTGGGTCATTTTAATACCTTTATATTCTTGGTATTCTTTTTTTTCTCCCCAGCTTTGTGTAAAATATAAGCAAGTATTTACCTTAAATATTTCCTAATGGGAGACCGTTATTACTAGACATTGAATTTCCTGAATTTGGGTCTTGTTTTGAAAATGACTTAGATAAAATCATATCACTTAATCTTTAAATACTTCAATATGTATTGCTAAAAAGCAAGATGAAGGCCAGCCAAATAGCTCAGTGGATTAAAGTGCCTGCTTAGGCAGACACAGGGGCCAGGAGTTTGATCCCCAGACCTGCAGTGCCAGCCCTGCCCTGTGGGCATGCTGAGATGGCAATTGAGACTGGGCATGGTGGTGTGTACCTGTAATCCCAGTACTTGGGAGGTTGTAAACAGGAGGATCACTCCGAGTCTGATCTATGCAGTGAAACCCTGCACACCCTGCACTCCCTGTCCTAAATACACAGACACACACACACACACACACACACACACACAAAAAAAAAAAGGTAGGATGATTTCCACACTCTTGTCACATCTGAAAAACAACACATCCTTAATATCCTCAACTGTCAGTGCCACATTCAGCTTTCCTTAGTTGTCTCAAATGTTTTGTTAAGGTTAGATGGTGATTTAGCTTAATTGTTTTGGTATCAATTTGAATAATTGGGCTTGTCATTATTTTTCTTATGGGTCAAATTGACCCATGTTTGGCCATGGAACTCCTTCAAGTTGTCTCACACTGCCTTGATGTACGGCCAAATTACTATATCTTAAACCCACCAGGATTGGTGGTTTTTAAGCCACCAATTTGATTCACAGATGACTTTATGTGTTTCATTTTGGATTTGATAGTCAGAGATTTTACTTTATTTTGAAGTTTTGTGAAATATTTATATACTTCCAAAGTCAAGTCTATGACATATCCTATTCAGAAACGTCCAGTTTCTATTTCCAGCCTCTTTCTAGAACAGATAATCATATATTTTATGGCTTATTACTATTATTTTAAATTTTATTTTATTTTGAAGAGTTAAAAACAAAAGCAAAAGCAAATAGCAGATACAAAGACAGAAACAGGGTAACATACAACAATATATATGCTACAGATTTTCAAAACAAGAATAGCAAATTAACAATGGTTGCTACATTACCTATTTTTATTGTAAAATATGTGTTCAGATTAACAGATATATCTATGTAAGATTGGACAAATAATTAAACATTAATGTTGGGTTTAATATATCTTAATTCTTTTCTTGTCCTTTTACTTTTAAAAAATATTTATTTTAAAGAGAGTATAATAATAATTAATAAGACATTAGAAATGGTAAACATTTAGAAGACTGAGATGAGAGATATTCAAACATAGTTTTTGTATTAAACATTGCTGTCCCAATGTAGTTGCTTAGATTGCAGATATCAATATACAGAGTTAGTCAGAATGAAAATTCTAAACATTAACTGCTTTTTTTTTCAAAAAACTGATGGAAATTATTAGTAACATCATTTCAGCCTTGCTGTGTGTATACTTGTATTATTTTTTCCATTCCTTTTTTCTATCCCTCACTTTCAAAGTTTAATCCTTATGTTCAGTTTCTTTCCTTTGTACTCTAACTATTGTACCTTTCAGATTTTAGCCATTCTTTTATGTTCTTACACTAGGGAAACAATATGATATTTATACATAAGAGTTTGGTTTACTTTACTTATTAGTATAGTCTCTAGTTGCAGCCACTTATCTATAAAGGCCTCAAGTTTGTCTTTCTTTATAGGTGAATACTACTCCATTGTATGTAAATACCACATCTATTTCATCCATTCCACAAATGATTGGCATTGTGGTTGTTTATAAGATTTGGCTACTAGAAAAGACCTAGAATATCAAAAGCAATATTGAGCATCAAAGGCAAGTCAAGAGGCATTACAATCCCTGACTTGAAATTATACCACAAAGCTACTGTGATAAAATCAGCATGTTACTGGAAAAAAACAACCAGACCTGAGGATCAATGGAATAGATTAGAAGATGCAGATACAACTACAAACACACTCAATTATCTTATCTTTGACAAAGAGGCCAAATACCTACTGGAAGAAAGATAGCCTCTTTAACAATTGATGCTGGAAGTACTGGCTCTCCACATGCTGAAAAATAAAACTAGACCTGAGTCTGTTGCCATGCACTAAACTAAAGTCAAACTGGGTTAAAGATCTAAACATGAAAACAGAAACACTAAATCTACTGGAAGAGAAAGTAGGTTGAAACCTTGAAGACCTGCGGGTAGGCAGAGAGTTCATGGACAAAAACCAAACTGCATGGGAAATACTTCAAAGAATCAACAACTGAGATCTCATCTTATTGAGAAGTTTTTGTATGTCAAAATAAATCACCCACAGAGTGAAAAGACAAGCCACAAATTGGGATAAAATCTTAACCAACAATCACTCAGACAAAGGTCTTCTATCTAGAGTATATAAACAACTAAAAACAATTAACCTCCTCAGATTTAAAGACCCAATCCAAAAAGGGGCATCTGAAATGAATACACACTTCTCAGATGAAGAAATACAAGAGGCAAATAAATACAGAAAAAAATGCTCCACATCACTGGCCACTGGAGAAATGCAAATTAAAACAACATTGATAACATACCATCTTAGAAAGAATGACTGTAATAAAGAAATGAACTAATAACAAATACTGGAGAGGCTGTGGGGAAAAAGGAACACTTCTTCACTGTTGGTGGAAATACGGACTGGTACAATCACTATGGAAATCAGTGTGGAGATTCCTCAAAAAACTAGGATTGGAGAGCCTGTTCAACCTAGCTATTTCCCTTCTGGGTTTTTCCCCAAAAGAACTGAAAACGTCATACTATAGTGATATATGCATACCCATATTTTAGCAGGACAATTTGTCATACCCAAATCTTATGGATTATTATTATTACTATAATTATTATTATTTAAGATGTGATCTTGCTATGCAGGTTAGAGTGGCCTTGAAGTCACTGCATAGTCCAGGCTGGCCTTAAACTCATGGCAATATCCTGTCTGAGCTCCCTGAATTCTGAAATTATAGGCTTATTTCACTATACCCACTCAATGTTTTATCCTTTAAAAAAGCACAAGTGTGTATGTGAAGAACAGTGTGCTTATTTTTATAGTTTTCCCTATTAAATGAATAATATTTGCCTGTCTTGCTCTTTTATACTGAACACTATTTTTGATGATCACTTCACGGTACTATATAGAAATGATAATTCTTTTTTATAGCTGTGTGAGTTGCTATAGAAAATTTAATTTATAAACTTTTTTACTTTGTAATAAATACATTTACATTTATTTTTTAAATTTATTTTTCCATTTTAATGAGAAAAAAGATAAAATAGCAGTGAAACAGCTTCAAAACAGGTTAGTATGATAGTTACAATAATGAATACATTACATATTGTTGTTTTCCTAGTAGTTATTCAGAGGACAAGATGCACACATGATGTCTTATCTAAACAATATTAGTACAAACCTTTCC
>NW_004524721.1:4064497-4065673 GCF_000260255.1 Octodon degus
AAAATTTTTTCTAAATTAAAAGATATATCAATAATATGTAATTTAAGTATAGATATGCAGCTAGGTTAAATGAAATATGAAATACTGTTCACAGGTAGACATTTGAACATTTCACATACATCTTACAGTATCTTTTTTGCCCAAGTTATAGGAAATGTCTTCTGGTACATCTTAGGTCTTCAGTTACAAAAAAAGCCCTCTCTTTATCCTTCTGTTCCTTCCCTTCTCACAGGGCAAAATTTGGCTGCAATGATTTTTAAATGTTGTCTCTTAGCTTGCCATTTTATTTTTATCTAATGCCAACCAAAGACCAGAGATTCCTGGTTCTAGCTAACGCTGAGGGTTGGAGCAGGCATAGGAGGGTTAGAAGGGAGTGTTCAAAACCCAGACAGCTCCTGGGTGTTCCAAGGCTTCTGAGGAGTTGCTTGCATGGCCTTTTAAAGGGCTACTTTTACCAGGAACAGTATGAGAAAACACTAGGAAGCTTCTCTACTATACTCATTCTAAGTCACTGTAGTTCTGAGTTTCATGTTCCCCAGCTGCTGGCTGCCTTCCCACCTCACTGTAATGCATTTTCACAAGACATATATTTTAAGCTACTTCATTCTCAGCTCCTTTCTACTTCCTCTCCTGGTTCAACATTTCTATGTTTACTTCCTCTTCTGTGTCTGTTATTCCCTGGTATCCCCCACTGTGTAGTCATCACTTTCCTCTTCCTTATTATCATTTTATTTACTTTTTTAAAAAGTAAGATACTCATCAGTTTATAGAGTCTACATATTAGGGAATATATAATACTTGTTTTTCTGAGTCTGATTACTTTTTCTTAACATGGTGGTCTCCAGTTCTATACATTTTCCTGCAAATTTTCTTCTTACGGCTGAACTGTGTATATATACCACATTTTCTTTCTCCAGTCATCTGTTGCTGGGTACCTAGACTTGTCTGTGTCTTGGCTACTGTCAATCACATCACAAAAATATGGTAAGGTATTTCTAGAGTATGCTTAGTTGATTTCTTAGGGAATATAGTAAAGAGTGATATGGTTGGGTTATATGGTAGTTCTATTTTGAGGTTCTTTATTCTTTTTCTTTGAAATATCTCCATAATTCCATCATGGCTGTAATAATTTATATTCTCAACAGAAGTGTAGAAGGATTCCTTTTCCTACATCCT
>NW_004524721.1:4065773-4066794 GCF_000260255.1 Octodon degus
AATCACATCACAAAAATATGGTAAGGTATTTCTAGAGTATGCTTAGTTGATTTCTTAGGGAATATAGTAAAGAGTGATATGGTTGGGTTATATGGTAGTTCTATTTTGAGGTTCTTTATTCTTTTTCTTTGAAATATCTCCATAATTCCATCATGGCTGTAATAATTTATATTCTCAACAGAAGTGTAGAAGGATTCCTTTTCCTACATCCTCACCAGCATTTATTGATTTTACATTTCTGATGATAGCCATCAGACTAGGATGATACAGAATATCAATGTAGTTTTGAATTGAATTTCCCTAATGGCTAAGAATGTTGAACACTTTTCATACACTTATTGGTCTTTTGCATTTATTTTTTTACTTCTTTTGTTTGTCATATTTTACTTTTTTATTTTATTGAGAAACAGATAGCAATGAGACAGTTTCAAAACTGATTAATAGGAAAGTTTCAATAATTAATACATTGTATATTGTTATCTTCTTAGTGGTTGTCCATAGTACAAGATGCAGACAGGATATCCTGCCCAAACACTATTAGTATAAATCTTCTTCTCATTGAATTAAGCAAAAGTAGCTGCATATCTATCCTAACTATTCTGTATATACAGATACAAAATGGTCCTTCCTTTGTATCCCCTTTTTTGTTTATCCTGTTAGAGATGGGTATTCCATTGGCATCTAAATACTGTAGGTGCAGAAATACAGCAAAATAATCCAACACAGTCCAGCAGTCCACAATAGTAGTGGGTTATCTGCAGAAATTGTTGACTTGAGCCTTTCAGAGCTCAGCAGATTAATATGGCTTTACTTTATATACCTCATTTTTATACTATTCTGTTGGATGGTTAAGACCAAGATAAAGCAAGACCTATATAACAAGAAATGTATCTTTTGTATCTGATAAAGTCACTCAAGTATCCTCAGGATTTATCCTGTAACTCTGTAAAGCAGTTTGCAGATCCTTTGTCAGTGTCAACCATGTGGATGAGTCATGGTCATTGCTTGGCCAATTGCTCTC
>NW_004524721.1:4068919-4069446 GCF_000260255.1 Octodon degus
TCATTCTTTATAGCTGAGTAATGCTCCATTGTATAAAAATACCACACCTTTTTCAACCATTCCTCAGGTGACCGGCATCTTGGTTGTTTCCAAGATTTGGCTATCATAAATTGTGCTGCTATAAAAGTAGGTACACATATATCACTATAATATGATGTTTTCAGTTCATGCAGGAAAATTCCCAGTAGGGGGATAGCTGGCTTGAATGGGATTTCCAGTTCTAGTTTTTTAAGGAGTCTTTACACTGATTTCCATAATGGTTGCACCAGTCTACATTCCCACCAACAGTGAAGAAGAGCCTCACAGCCTCTCCAACATTTGTTGTTGGTTAATTTCTTTATGATAGTCATTCTTTGTGAGGTGAGATGGTATCTCAGTGTTGTTTTAATTTGCATTTCATGGATGCCTAGTAATGTGGAGCGTTTTTTCATATATTTATTTGCTTCTTTAATTTCATCCTCTGAGAAGCGTGTGTTCATCTCAGATGCCCATTTCTGGATTGGGTCTTTAAATTTAAGTCCCTAATG
>NW_004524721.1:4096358-4096955 GCF_000260255.1 Octodon degus
GTTATAGCCTTTGCACGTACTGAAGTTCAGGTGCAGCTCTACAAAGTTTGGACTTATCCAGCTGTGTCTGGCTCAGGTCTGGTTGCTGTGCTCAGCTCCTTCCCGCTGCTGCCCTTGATGGTGAACCTGTTGTGCCCCTGTGCCAAGATGTTCTGCTCCTGGACTTGGTGGGTGGATCTATCCTGTACATTCTCTGCAGGGATTGCAGCTGCAGGGTTACACCCCAGGCGTGTATGTCAGGCCTGAGCTGTGCCTGGAGGGGCAAGGTGAAGTAGGGGGAAGAGGAAGCTCTCCCACACACTCACCGGACCTGGGCTAGGACTGGGTCTGGGGGTTCCCGGAATGCGGCAGAATTTCCTACTTGGCGGACGGGGTGGGGGAGGTGCTGCGGAGTGGTGGGGGGCAGCCCAAGGGGGTGGGAGAGAGTCCAGCCCACGCTGCGCCTGGGCTGGGACTGGTCATGCCAGCGCAGCATAGCAGACAGCTCTCCCACACACTCACCGGACCTGGGCTAGGACTGGGTCTCTCTTATGTATGTTTTCGGCCCCTTTGTCAAGAATCAGGTGTCTCTAGGTGCATGGGTGTGTTTCTCTGTCT
>NW_004524721.1:4098825-4100050 GCF_000260255.1 Octodon degus
AACAAATAGCAATGAGACAGTTTCAAAACTGATTACTAGTACAGTTACAATAATTAATACATTGCATATTGTTGTCTTAGTGGTTATTCACTGTGCAAGATGCAGACATGATGTCCTGCCCACAAACACTATTAGAACAAATCTCTCTGTTCATTGAATTAAGAGAATGCAGCTGTATAACTATCTTACCTATTTTGAGTATACAGATCCAAAATGGTCATTCATTTATATCCTCCTTTTTTGGTTAGTTTTGTCAGAGGAGGGCATTCCATTATCATTTAAATATTGTAAGTGCATGAGTTCAGCAAAATATTCCAATATAGTCCAATACTCCATAATAGTAGTGGGTTATCTGTAGGACTGGCAACGAACAGAAGTTGTTGACTTGAGCCTTTTACAGCTCAGCATATTAATATGGCTTTACTTTTTATACTTCATTTTTATACTTTTCTGCTGGATGGTTAAGACCAAGATAAAGCAAGACCTATGTAACAAGAAATGTAACTTTTGTAGAGTACAATTTAAATAGGAACAGTGAAATTTAAAATATGGTTGCTCTCAAATGACAGGATTTGGGGACAGAGAGGTTGGTCACTCCTTGGTGTCTACAACTCCTCCCTTGAGAGCTCAATGGCCTTCCTTCTGGAGAAGGTCCCTCCCTTCCATGCAACACTGACCCTTATCAGTAGAGTGGACTGAGGGTGGTCACCTGGGCCTCATGAAACGGCACCTAGCATATCTCTCAGAGTATCTGGAATTGGAACATAGAGGCTAAAAGACTTTTGCTTCATGCCATATCCATGTTTATAGCAGCACAATTCATAATAGCTTAATCTTGGAAGCAGCCTATATGTCTATCAAGAGATGACTAGATAAAAAAATGTATATACACACAGTGGAGTACTTCTCTGTCCTCAAGACAAACTTGAGCCATTTGTAGGAAAATGAGGGCACTTGAGACCATAATGTTCAGTGAAATAAATCACACTTTGCTTATATGAGAAACCCAAATTATAAAAAAAGAGCAAAATAAAAGATAGACCCTGGAAAGTAGGGAGATATGGGTAGGGGATGAAGAGATAGAGGGAGGGAGGGACTGGGGAGATAGCTAGGTGGTCAAAGCACCTTACTCCAGGCCCCAGGTTTGATCCATGGTACTGCATGCTGTGCAGGCCCTGTGTTGTGCTGGCCACTGAGACTGGGAGTGGTGACACATGCCTGTAAT
>NW_004524721.1:4100491-4106495 GCF_000260255.1 Octodon degus
AGAGAGAAATGCAGGGAGGGGAGGGAAAAGGGAGTAAAAAAAATGAACTAACTAGTGGTCCATGCTTATCTATGTCAACTCCAAACATATACTGATTGGAGAGATATTTCTGAGACATCAGGATTAAAAGTGGGTTTCTGGAGAAGCCAGAGACATGTGCAAGAAATGTTCAAGAAGAACAGGATCTGCAGCCTCTCAGAGGATGTGACTCGGCTGGGTCTGGTGTGTGGAAAGGTGAAGATGAGGAGCATTCCTCTGTGCACTTTGTTACTGGGCAGAGCTGTCATGCATGTGTCATTCATTTGTAGAGAGGGAGGAGGCTATAGGGATGTTGTGGAGTGATGCACTAGGGCTTGGACACAGGCATGGAAACCAAGTGACCTGGGTGGATTTGTTCTAGGAAGTAGGAGGTAGTACCTTTGACTGTAGGGCAGAGAATGTGTTGGAGGTGAGAGTACATGCCTGAGCCCAGAAAGACTGGGACAGTTGAGCAGTGAGGTACAAGAGTGAGAAATTTCCCATTGGCTGTTACTTCTGGTGTGTTTCCTTGTCTGGGGTCCTTAAACTATGCACACCCCACCCCCAGTTTAACCTCTCAGCTTCTGTTCCTCTTTCTTCAGCAAGTAAGCTATGAAAATTTCCAAGCAGAACTAGTAGGTAAACATTTCCATGTAAGTCTCATGAGGTATTTGCAACGTTACTGCAAACTCACTTGCTCTTTGTCCCGCGGTGCTTATTTCAATGAGTATCATGAAACTAGGATTTATTCTGGGCTCCTTTGTCTTCTTCAGCTAAGCCTAGTTACCTGACCTTACTTATTCTTCTTAATACATGCTAAGCCTGTGCCCCTGCTGTTGCCTGTCCTGGCCTCCATCATCTCTCCTGCACTGTACTCTCTTCTTCCCCCTCCCCTACTTCTCCTTTCTTCCATCCTAGTACACATTTTCCTTGAATGCTCAAAGAGTTTTTCAGGATGGTAATCTGTGTCACTTCACAATGAAATGAAGGAAGGAAGTCTGAAATAAAATCAACCTGTTTCCAAGCTTGGCATCATCTGGCCCTACTAATCACCAACTGTCCCTGTTCACTATGCTCAAAACCAAACCTTGCAAACTCATCAGCTTTTCATTGAGCTTGCTTTCTGTTTTTCTTATTTATTTTTTTCTAAGATGAAGTATATTTTCTATCACATGTTGTTATCCAAATTTTTGCCTTCCTTTCAAATTCAGGAGCAAGAAAATTATTCATTCCAGAAAATATAACAGGGGTGAACATTGATGTAATCTAAAAATATTATTATTATTCTGTCTAATGTGTATCCTTATTGAAGATTTTATGTGAGAGTTGAAGAGGCAAACAAAAGCCTAAAGAAAATTAGGAGATTTTGTTCTGTAGTAGCAGGTACAACATAGAACTTTTAGAAGCTGGAGCTCAGCTTCAAGAAGATTATAACCTGGTAAGTAAATGGGTTTCTATAAGGTAAGCTTTCTAGGATGCTCCTATCTTTATTTTTAAAAGATGGGTGAATCTAGCTTTCAATGCCCCTAGGCTGTTTTGTGGGTTATTAGCAGGAAATTCAGAAGCTTCTAGAAGTGGATCTTTATTTTACTTCTGTAAAACAGTTCAGAAATAAGCTTGAGCCAAGTTAGGAAAATGTGGGAAGGTGGGTGCAGGTGGTGTTTGTTTCTGAGGTTGTACTGCTGTCTGTGTAATTGTAATGGATGAGGTGTTCCCAGTCCATGAGAGGTGATTCTAATATGCTCCAGGGTGGGTCTACGTGAAGGGGACAGTAAGTTGTCTAGTGCCACCAGTCATGCATGCCACTCTGGGGGTGTGCAGTCCAGAAGCTTGCACCTCTGATTGTCCTGGGAAATGTTGCTGATCTTCTTGTGTGTCCTGACTATACTTGTGTCCTTTGTTTTTTGTTTACCTAACTTCAGCCTGTTCTCAAACCATGGAAATCCAAGCCACTATTGAGCTATGGCAGAATGGTACCACAATTACATATTTATTTTGATCTGTTCAGATTTTCAAAAAGCTATGCCTGAAAGAAATATTAAGTTTTAATGTTTTCCTCAATAATGCTTTCAAGTGTTCCAGAAAGTGGTGATTATGATGCCTGTATAATTTTACCAGAACAAAAATCTTTTTACAAAACCAGGATACAGTTTGACAAAATTAGCATAAAAAAGAAAATTATAGGCTAGTTTCATATGTAAATATCTATGCAAAAATCCTGAATGACAAATCAAATATGAATCCAGCAATAAGCTAAAGATTATACAACAATAAGTGTGGTTTATTTAAGGACTTCAAGAAAGGCTCACTACTAGGGTATTTAAAGGTAATATCCTATATTTATAGATCAAGAGATAAAATATTACATGGATAAGACAGAAGAGGCACTTATAAAAGTCAATGTCTGTTTCTAACTTTAAAGAAGCCAAGTAAAGTAGGGGTGGTGATTTGGGTCTCAAATGTTCCCTAGAAGTTCATGGTTAAAGGGCTAGTCCCCAACTGATGGTGTTGCTGGAGCTGTGGAGCCTTTTAAAGACATGTGGCCTGGTTGAAGGCTGACATCATGGCCATGAGAAAGATATTGGGATGGTGCCCTCTCTCTCTCTCTACTGCCTGCCCTATGGGGTGAACAGCTTTGCCCCTCCGCACACATCCAACTGTTTTACTCTGCTTTGCCACTGGCCTCCAAAGTGACTAAATAACCACAGACTGAACCCTCTGAAACCATGCCAAAATAAAGCATTCATCTTACTACCTGACTTATGTCAGCTATTTTATCACAGTGCTAGAATGGTGACTATCCAATAGAAAACAGTGTATGCTTCTTGAATATGATAAAATCACTTGTCAAATCAAATATAAATAGGATATCATGTCCGCATCTTGTACAGCAATTAACCACTAGGAAGAATGTATGCAATGTGTGAATTATTGAAACTGTCCTACCAATTTGATTTGAAACTGTCTCATTGCTATTTGTTTCTCAATAAAATTATGAAAAAAACCACATAGCTTCAGATCTATTTCTACAAGAAAAATTTCTATAACTGTATCAATTATATGTCTATACATCTATATATTTGCAAATGGGTAGAAAAACTTCAGTGTGACATATCCAAATTTCTTCACAAAGGTTATCTCTAGGGCATGGGGTATGAAAGATCTTCCACTTTGATCTATACTTTCCTTTATTTATTTTAAAGAGAAAAAACTTGAATAAATTTTTCATGTTTCATTTTCTTTCCAGAAAAATGCAAATGAAATAAGATAATTGAAAGAACTATGAAAAAATAAAGATTGAAAGTGTTCCCATGTTTTACATTTCAATGAAATACTTCAAATCATTCATGGGCCCCTTCCAAACCAATAGTTCTAAAAAATTTCATTTAGCAGAACAAACAAAAGATGCTGGTGACCCTGTCTCATCAGTGCTGTGAAGCATTTAAAGGCCTTGTTGTAGGGCACAAAAGCGCAGTGCCAGCTTCTCTCAGAGCCTTGCTGTAGCTGTGGATTTTACAGGCCTGCAACTCTGCTCTCCTCATGCTGGTTGGCATCTTCAGTGTTTGCTATCACATTTGAGGGAAAGGGATGGAAAGAGGAAAAAAACTTAATATTTTATTGTTCTGTGTGTGTGTGTGTGTGTGTGTGTGTGTGTGTGTGTGTGTGTTTTCCTTATTTACATTGTTTGGTGCTTTTGTAATAGAATCTCAAAGCAACTGTAGGTTGCTATTGTAGACTTGAACACTGGGCAGTTATATATGACTTCATATATAGTATGTAGAGATGATAGACTATTTTACTTTTTAAAAATACTGTGAATTACTATTTGCCAGCCCCAGAATCACATTAGTCAGTGTGCTGACACTGTGACTTGGAATATACTTTCTGTTGATTTAATGTGCTCGGGCCCATGCTCTGCTTGGGAAAGGAAATTGAGGGGTTTAATTATATAAGAATAGATAAATGGCAGAGAAAAAAATTTCTTTCCCAAGAACCACAATAAAGAATTGGAATAGAAGACAAAAATATGACAAAAATACCAAATCATAGTTTTGTGCATGTCCTTAGAAACCGAGGTGAATCACAAGCACAAGCCACAGGTTTATCAGCTCACAGAAATTGCCAGTTGGATTCCCAGCTTTTAAATTAAAAATGTCATTGTGCTCCACAGTTGCTGGAGTGTGAAGGGAGCAGAAGAAAATTGAAATGAGGATTTGGAAAATATGGTTTTCTTTAGACAGGGTGATCTTTGAAACAGCTAAGTGAGAGAGACCTCCCTTTCCCCTGCTCTTCCATTTAAAGATCATAGGTTTGAGCACAGCTTGAAAATATAAAAATTTATGAGGATTTTATCTCAAAACAAAGCAAAACAAAGCAAAAACAAAGGGCTGTGAATGTAACTGTGTGCAAAAGCCCCAGGTTCATTTCTCAATACTGCTAAATATGTACTTAAATTAATCAGTTGAAGTGAATATTGGATGGAAAGAACACAGATGCAAATGCCATCTGAAGCAAAAGACGCAAGCAAATCTGGGAGAGGTGTGGGTTCCTTAGAGAAGCCCTGCTCCTGGCTGGCAGGGCCACAGTAACAGGTTGAGACTGTAGAGGTGATAGTGAGTACTAAATGCCAGGACACAATCCTGAGATAGTAATATTGATACCAATTTCCATGCATCAACTAAATGTCATGTATGAGGCACACAAGCGCTGATGGAAGAGACATCAAATGACTTCATCTTTCATTGCAGGGAAAATGTGTGGTGAGCTATTGGGACTACTGCATGGGGATGGTAAATTTTTGCAAGGTAATTAGAAGATGAAAGGATTAAGAAGGAAACAGTTACAGATTTATGAAGTTCATTGTTGAGTTCATGTGCTTCTCTCCAATTTCTACTGGTTGTAGTCCAAGAACCTCACAAGTTTTCCACCTTTTGTTGTTTATTAAAAGTAAACTAACAAAGGTGATTGAGTGATTAAAGAGCAAATCCCTAAATATAATTTTATCTATCTCTCTTTAATTTCCAAGAAAATGGCAGTCACATTTTCTAAGGATAGCCTTTCCATGCAAAGTATTGCTGCCATATAGGAAGACTCCATGGAATAATTAAATTGTAGTTGAAATTTTAAAAACTCTAGTGAGAAGCTTTGTATAAGAAAAAGATGGTGCTTTTCCTCAGTGGAATATTCTGGATAAAGTTAGTGAGGGTATTTGATATTTTTTGTATTTGAAAAGATGCCATAGAATTTTTGACATAGGAAAAAATGATTGAAATACAAATTTAAGTGATGTTAGTCTCCAGTTATGAATGAAACTATTAGGATATTTCAGGAAGGTCTCAAATACAGTATGTGAGAATTGCTTCAGATAGAATCCTCTGTTTTACCAATTTAAATGTCTTGGTGTCACTCAGACACACAATCTTGGGAAAGCTCAGGTGGCAGTTTCGGCGCCCGTGGGCATGTGCTATAGCTTCTCCACGGCTGTGAGTCCATCTAATGTCTAAGAAACCAGATCTGGCAAAGCTGGGGTCACAGCTCAGTGAAGGTAAGGAGGATGAAAGAGGTGACAGGGAGAGGGTGAGGAAGAAAGTGTGTCTCCACTACTTCCTCAGAACTGTTTTGCTCACCGGGGGAGATAATAGGCCTGTGCCTGCTAGCTAAGGCAAGTGCATGGACATGTAGACTAACTTACTGATCTTCCCCTGAAAGCCAGGAAGAAATTATACATGCAGCATAGAATTCTGAGGAGCTCTCACTAAGCAAGAAAGTTTTGTTTTAATTTTTAAAGAAGATTAAAAATTGATACAGAATTTCAAAACAAGCTATTAGGAAATTAATAATGGTTTTTATATTGCATATTGTTATCTTCAAAATAGTTCAGATTACCAGATGTAGGCATCATGCAAAATCGGTCAAACAGTTAAGCATTAACTATTCATTTCAATTAACCAGTAGAAACCAGGAGTACAATTATTGTAGCCCATAT
>NW_004524721.1:4106595-4108187 GCF_000260255.1 Octodon degus
ATATATATATTCCCCCGCCCCGAAAGTGGTTTGTTTTAAGTAATGTTATTTCTTACTTTTGTGTTAGAATATTATGGAACCTTAAATTTAAATATTCTCTTATGTTTTCCTTTGTGCCAACTTGGAATTTGATTAACCGTGATGTGGCTGTAAGGGCAGCGGGTAACTGTCGGCCAGTGTGAGGAATATTCATTCATCAGGTAAGATAGTAACTAGAGGAAAAGTCTCACATGGACAATACCTTATGTGGTGCTGGGACCAATGTTTTATTTTAGAATCTATTAAATTTCAGGCTGTCTTGAGTTTGCTTTAGTAAACAATACAAGCTATTTTGAGGCACAAAAATATATTTTTAAGAATCAAAAAATCTTTTGAATAAAAGAGGTTATAAACTTGTGGGAATGCCTGTCATACTGTTACTCCTATGCTGTTCAGGCAAACCTGAAGGAGTCTGGGAAGAAATCGACATCCCAGCATTTCCTGGATGAAGGAGAATTACATACACAGGGCTTTGACTTCTATTAGAGGCATTTTCTTTCTGGTGCCCTTACTATGGAATGCTTTTGCCCAAGTTTTTTTCTAAGTATTTGATCTTAAACCTCTACTGCATACAGATATATTTTATAAATTATTCTATGTAAATAGTGGTTGGTTAATATTGACATTGGTTAGTTATTATTATTTCCTTCAAGTATTCATACAATATTTACTGAGCACCAGTGATGTGTCAGGGACAATGTGGACACATGCAGATGGCTCCAACATAACTGCTGGTCTCTAGGAGGTCAGGGTCTGGGCAAGGAAACAGCCAAATAAAGAAGCTGCTCACATCTTAGGTGATTTCAACCACGCTTGCCAGGCAAGGATCAGGCTACCCCCGCAGAGGTCCAGCCTGTGTAGTTGTTGGAGAGCCCAATGTAGCTGAGATGGCTGAAAAGGAAAGTAGTGGGGTTCTTGGGGCATGGGAATGGGAACTTGACAAAACTACATCCTGGAGAAATAGGAATGAACCAGAACATAGAAGGTGCATAGGAATTTGGACTAAGTTTTGAGCATGTGAAAACTTTTAAGGAGAGCAATTATAGAGCATCTTGGTGAGAATGTCAAAGATGGTATGAAAGGAAGGTTAGGCCAGCAGATTAGCTTTTCAGTACTGGCATCACCCTTGATGGCTAGAAAAGGGGGAAGCAGTAGGAAACTTACTTTGATGCACATAAGAATACATATTCAATTGATGCATGTCTTGGCTGTTTTTCTTTCACTGCTAAGACAAGATACCCAATACCCCAAATTCAGAAAGGAAAAGTTTATTTAGCTCCCAATTTGTGGAGGTTTCAGTCCACACTCAGCTGGCTCCAGGGCAGAGTGGCACATGGCAGAGGGCAGCAGCTCAAGGCTACAGAAAACAGCAAAGAGCAACAAAAGCAAAAAGGGAGGAGCAGGAGAGGGCGCATCTCTTTCCCTCTCTTACGCTGTATGCAGTCTGCCCAGCCAAGGGTGGGTGTAGCACGCACACTCATAATCCCAGCATGAGGTTTTGGGAACACATCTAGACACAAAGCATAACAATACACTTATGGGAATTGTGTATA
>NW_004524721.1:4109377-4110602 GCF_000260255.1 Octodon degus
TATATAATAATAAAACAATACACTACTACTAATAGTAGTCCCCTGGACCCAGGAAGTATCTAAAATACATATCAAAGCCCACAGAGAGAATGAAGAGACAAAGTTCAGCAACAAAAAAGGAGGCAGCCAGTGGAGCTTTCTTCCCAAGACAAGACTCACTCCATGAGAGGGACAGGGTGACTGCTGGTGACCACAGAGCCCTCCACAGGGAGATACAACAGTGGAGGGAAGCATTAGGCATGGAGGACTGCACTAGCTGATGATGAATGGTGAGGGTCCTGTTGTCCTGCATGTGAAAGTGATTTGCGGGAGCCATCTTGGAGAGGGAATGGCTGAGCTCAGAGCTCAAAACAGCTGCTGGCTCCTCTAGCAGCTCCCAGCTGGGTTCAGTTCTGAGGAAGGCATGCTGATGGCTGCAGACCAAATAAGCCTGGTCTCAACCAGAAGGCGCCTTGCGGAGACTATCCACTACCCCACCAAAAGACTACTGTTGATTTGCTGGGATAGATTTGCATGGATTGGGACTATGTCTCCACACATTGTCTACAACAGCAGAGACAAAACTGAAAGTGGACTTTGTTTTTCTTTCTACCTCTCTCTTGTTCATTTTTTGTTGTGGTGGTGGTGGTGATTTTGTTTTTGTTTTTGGGGTTTTTTTCTCTTTCATTGTTCTTGTTTTTGTATGAATGTGCACATGGTTTCTAGCTTCTTGCTGGTTGTAGTTCTGTTCTGTTCTTATTTTTATATCTTCTTTCTCTCTTTACCTCCAGTCTTCTGCACCAGTTTTTCAAACTTAGCATGGTCCCCTTTTTCCTCTAGACTTCTAATCTCCTCCTCCTCCTCCTTTTCTTCCTTCTTCTTCTTCTTCTTCTTCTTCTTCTTCTTCTTCTTCTTCTTCTTCTTCTTCTTCTTCTTCTTCCTCTTCCTCTTCCTCTTCCTCTTCTTTCTTCTTCTTCTCCTTCTCCTTCTCCTTCTCCTTCTTCTTTTCTTCTTCTTCCTCTTCTTCCTCTTCTTCTTCCTCTTCCTCTTCTGAAAAGACAAAGTTCAGCAACAAAAAAGGAGGCAGCCAGTGGAGCTTTCTTCCCGAGACAAGACTCACTCCATGAGAGGGACAGAGTGACTGCTGGTAACCACAGAGTCCTCCACAGGGAGATACAGCAGTGGAGGGAAGCATTAGGCATGGAGGACTGCACTAGCTGATGATGAATGGTGAGGGTCCTGTTGT
>NW_004524721.1:4110702-4113089 GCF_000260255.1 Octodon degus
GATTCAAACCCCCAAAACTAGCTGAAGCTGGAAGATATGTGATTGCTCTGGCCGACAATGTTTAGCAGACATAACACACAAAGGCTTTAAATGTGTTGGTGTCATATAAGTGAGCCTTTTGTATTTCTGCAGTCCCTCATGAAAAGAACAGTAGGGTAAACTGCCAGGATAGGATCTGAAATATATGAAATACAGCTGCCTTAGTTACTTTCTCATTCCTGAAACACACTATACAATATCAGTGATTGTAAGGAAGAAAGAGTTATTTTGGCTCACTGTTTGTATAGATTTCAGTTCATAGTTGGCTGGCTCCATGGCAGGGCAGCAGGGCAGAGGATGTGACAGAGGAAAACTGTTCATGGGATAGTGGTGAAAATGAAGAGAAATCAAAGGAAGAGGGAGGGGCCTAGGAGATGGCTCAGTAGAATAAGTGCTTCCCTGGCAAGCACAAGGCCTGGGCTCAATCCTTGGTTCCACCAAAAAAAAAAAAAAAAAAAAAAGGAGGAGGAGGAGGGAGGAAGATAGACCCGTCCAGGACATGCCCATACTGATCCATTTCCTCCGACCAGGCTTCAGTGCCCAGCATCCCATTTAGCTATAAATTCTTTAGTAGTCTACTGATGTGCATTATTCCTCCAGTATCTGATCACCTCCCCAAAGCTCTACCTATGAGAGCTTGAGGCCTTTTGCATGTGTGTGATGGGAGGGGGACCATTTAGATACTGTAAAAGCCATAGCAAAAGCTGAACCCAAGCAAAATCTCAGGGTCAGACCTACCGAAAACCAGCTGAGCTAAAGTTGGCTTGCTGACCTATGAGCAAGAAATCACTTATCACATTACATTTAGCTTCAGTTGTTTCCCCAGCCAGTGCCATCTAGGTTATGTTCTGTAGTACTGAAGCTTAATTTCAGTAGTCTATGTTTTCTGTCATTGATTCAGAACAATACAATAAAAGAAATTTTATTTTTGCCTGCAGATTTTCCCTATATCCATCTTTATGTGAAAATAATGTTTATCGAGAATGTGATCATTGTGCATATCTAAAAACGTATCAATAAAATCTGACTTAAAAAATGGGCTATCCAGGTAAAAATTTTGATTACCCTTAATAACTACAGATGGAACCCAGTCTCCTCACATTCAAAGTCATGTTCTTAACTAGGCTATCACACCAGAATGGTACATGGAGGCTCTCAAAGATGCACCTGGCTAGCCTCATCTCCAGAGGTTAAGATGCAGTAATGTCGAAGCCTAATTCTTATGAGTCCTCACTTATTAACATCACTGTTACACATGAGTCTCCTCTCTTTAAGTAAAATCCAATTGGGATTTCATAAGGTCCAAGTTAGATTTATAGGACACTGTTTGAAGGGCATATGAGTATTCATTTTTCCATATGGTCCTAGTTTCACCTGTACATTAAGTTATATGACTAGGGAGGCATTTTTTAAAGATGTATTTTTGTTATTTTTCCTTCAAAATGTTTCCTTGGGAGTAGTTGTATTTTTGATTATTTTACAAGATACATTACCCCATTGGTCATGCTAAGTATTACCTACTGCACCTTTCTCTCTTTTCAATATTGCCCATTTTTAGGGTCTTTGGGGAAACATTTAATATCTTCCTAAGGGAGGCCAGATATAAAGGAATAAAAATCATTACTGTTAAATAAGATTTGTCTTTTAAAAATAATCTACTTAAATATTATTCTGTATTTTCAAAAATTCCGCGAAACACACACACACACACACACACACACACACACACACAATTTAACTTTACTGATGTTTCTTATTTTAAACTATGTTTTTATGATTTAAAATAATGTATGGTGAAAAGATATTGCTTGCTCCTGGATAGGAAGAACCAACATTGTGCAGATGGCCATACTCCCAAAATTGACGTACGGATTTAATGCAATCCCTATCAAACTACCACCAACATAAAATAAAGTATGGTTTACAGTAAATTTAGAAAACATAGAAAAAAAGTTTTGGGAAACTAAATTCCAAACTAAATATTTAGCATTTCTTTCTAGTCCCTTTCTCTCTGTGTCCCTCTCTCCATATAAAGGAAAGTAATTACTATATTATATGCAATATATGTGTGTTTATGTGAGATATAATCATGTATGTAACATGTGTAATGAAGCTAATTTTGAAAACTGGTCTCATGCTTGTTTGCTCCTTTTGATCCTGCCCTTTCACATGATAGTACATGTTATTTTAATGAAAGTGATGGAGATCATTGCATGAAGCTAACTTTTTTTTTAACTTTTGCCTTATTGTTGGATAGTTAGGCTGTTTTCAGTAATTCATCATGATAAACCATATTATATATATATATATATATAATTCATCATGATAAACCATATTATATATATATA
>NW_004524721.1:4123399-4127683 GCF_000260255.1 Octodon degus
ACCTTGTCAAAGCCTACCTAGGCCTCCTGGGCATTCTACACAGCTGCATGGACCTTGACCCACTTGAAGTAGGCCTTGGCATTGTCATCATATTTGTTGAGGATGGAGGAACAGTGGTCCAGTACTTTGTAGTACTTTTTGGCAAATAACTTACACTGGTAGTAGTTGAGCAGCAGAGATGTGATCTGCTGGACTAGTTATATCCAGTCAGGGGGCCCAAGCTGCTCCTTCATTTGCAGGTTCTTGAGGCAGGCAATGATATCATAGTACTTAGCACCCTCCTCCTTTACTTGCCCCACATGATACAAACAGTTACTCTCCTGGTGGATGAGCAGCACTGCCTTTGCCTTCTCATCATCTGTTATTGCTCATGAGTCCTGCTGGTATGTACCGGGGCTCTCCACCTTCAGCATTGAAATGTGGAAGATGAGGGGTGACAGGTTCTGCTGTAGGGTATCCAGCTCAGCAAGACCCACGGGGCTGTGCTCGTGCATCTGGGTGATGCCACAGCAGTGTCGCTGGCCCTCCAGTGGGTCCTTGCCTGTAGCAATGTTTTGGAGACTCTTGGCCACCAGCGGATAGAGGACCACATGCTTGGTGTCACAGAGGGACTGGGCAACCTCCCCCTCATGCATGATGACCATGATGGTCTCCCACACAGGCAGCTTGAACGTCTTGCCAACCATGAGCTCTATGGGCTTGCACCACACTTGGCTGTCATCCAGCACAGTGCCCTTGTTATTGCTGTGCAATGTCTGGTAGAGAAATGTGGCCTTGGTTCCATCCTGAAAGTCAGGGAGTTCTCCCCAGTCCTCTTGTATCGCATGCTTATAGATCCCATCCTCTCAGAGTCTAGCTATGATATCTGCCATCCTCCTTCCCTGCTGCTCTCTTTTGCCCTGATTTTTGTTCTTGCTTTTGTCTTTTAGTTTTCACAATTAAATTTAAAATAAGCTAGATGGTGGCTCTGTGAATGAAGAGATTCTTCTTTCTAATTTTAAGTTTCTTTGTAGTTTCAAAACAAAATTTGTTATCAGAAGTTCTAAAGCTGGGGCTGGGTGACCCCTCTCTGATTGTTGACTCAACTTCTGGGACTCTGCATACTGAGAACAGAAATAACTTTTAAAATTTCATTCTTGTTTCTGGAAAGGGTCAATATCTGGTGCATTAAAAGCTTTCTTTGCAAAATCTTTTGTTGCTGTTCATTGTCCCAGGCAAGAGTTTCATAGATCTACTCTCACTGTCAGAAGAGTTTGCAAAAGACAATGAAATAAGGCTAAGATGCTTTGAAGTAGAGAGATTACAAAAGAATTGCACTCAGCTCTACTAAATGGTCTATGACTGAAAGTCTCAGTGGAACAAGTTGAATTAGTATCTGCCAATTTTCAACATCTCTCACTGAGTGTGTCTTTGTGAACACACCATTCAGAATGCCTTTGCAAGTAAGGATTTCTAATCACTCATCAATAGTCTTAAAAATAACTACTGTGGAAATCTCATTTTTAAAAACAAACACATAAAATCTCTTCTACATTTACCTAACAAAACACTTCAGGGATACCTTGATACAGCATGTTTAAATTGCAATTCTTTGTTGCCCTTTGTTTATGTCAATCTTCTTTTTTAGGTAACAAGTTCATAACTCAAAAAATTAGGATTTATTGTCATATACCATAATGCTGTACCCACCAATTTAGTCATCTCTAGTGAAAACCTTTTGAGATAATTTTAAGGCACTTGTTTGAGGCAGGAAGTAAAGCAAAGACCAACCAACAAATTACTATGCTTGAGCAGACTGATTTACATTTTCACTATGTTCCTGTGTCTTAGTTTTCCTTTTTTTTCTTTCTTTAGTACTAGAAATAGAACTCACAGCTTCACTTTTGCCAGGCAGGCACTGTGCCATTGAAATACATCCCCAGCCCCTTACTTTTATTTTCTATTGGATTTGCCACTCAAATTTCTTAGAAAATACTCTAAGATAGAAATGATAAACATATCAGATTTTGTGTGCCAAGAAACATGATGTGCATACACAGATGCATTCTGGGTGAAAGCCCTTGGATTTGTTTACATCCTTTCCATCTTGCCACATGAACCATATATACAGTAACCTCTCAGATTCCTATTTTTAACATTCTAGTGATTAAAACATTTCTCCAAAAGTTAGAATTAACAGCGCCCTTCTTCTGTTGACTCCAAAGTCAAGACTGGGAGCTGGAAGCTGAGACATTTTATTTGTGGCAGAGCTCCAGAGAAAACAAACATAAGCTCTTGTAGCTAAAGTCATTGGAGCACCGTGAACACCAGCCTTTCTAAGTTCTGAGTTCCTAGAGTTTCTTGTTTAGATTCCATGAACTTTTCTTGTATTCTACCAATTTCTCTTTTCCTAAGCTAGTGAAAGATGGCTTTTATGATTTGCAATCAAACTGCTCATCTTAGTATTGCCATTGTAACACTCCAAATTAGCAGTGTGAGCCACAACTAAGATAAGTGGCAATAGTAATAGAAAGCAATGAATATGAAGAAAGAAAAATTGTTACAAGTTGGTGACAAATTAATCAGGATTTAATAAGTTATGTTTGCAATGGAAATGGATAATTTTCAGTATGCTCTGTGGGAGAGAAAACCAGGAGGTAGTCTGTGTGCCTGAACATTCATAGTGTTTAATCAAGTAGATTTAAACTTTCAAAATGATTTCACTAGATTTCTTTATTTTATTGAAGCACAGTAAATTGAGTGCAGTTTTCTACTAGTTTACTAATATGATAGCTACTTATGATAGTGCACTTGTTCTGCTATCATCTGTCTGGGAAAAAACATAGTTTATTTTTACAATTAAGTTTATTGGTACAATTCAGACATACATAATAATAACATTCATGATAGGAATTTGCATCAGTGTATGATATATCCTGGTTCCTCTCTTTTCCTCAATCACCTTCCTTCCCTGTAACCCCTCATTCCTCCTCATTTTACAAAGATTTGTTTATATTTTATCCTTCTTTTATCAGTTTTTCTTTTCCCTTCCTTCATTTTTCCTTTCCTCCTCCCTAGTTCCCTTTCTTTCTTTTTTTTTTTTTTTTTGGCTGGCTCAGAATGCCTTCAGGGCATGATTGTCTGGCTGGAGTTGTAGGGATCAAACCACAGCACCCTGAGGCTGACTGTTTTGTTGAAGCAGCCACTTAAACAACTGAGCTAAGGGGCAGCCCCCCCCAGTTCCCTTTCTTTTGAATAATTTCTTACTATTTCACAATACATTCTATACAATTTGTTCATTATTTACTATTTAGATTTCTCACACAAAAGAAAAGATGTGATATTTACATTTGTAAGTCAGATTTATTTCACTTAAGAGTATGGTCCAAAGGTGCATCTATTTACTTAGCAAATGTCTCAAGTTTATCCTTTTTATGGCTAATACACCATTATATGAAAAAAAAAGCCCACATCTTTTTCATCCATTCCTCAGTTGATGGGCATTTGGGTTGTTTTCAAGATTTAGCTATGACAGAGTCCTAGCCCAGGCCCGGTGAGTATGTGGGAGAGCTTCCGGCTACCCTGTGCCCGTGGTACCTACTGGTCCCAGCCCAGGTGCAGTGTGGGTGACACCCTCTTTCACCCTCTTGGGATGCCCCCCATCACTCCATAGTATCCCCCATACCCCGCCCACAGAGTAGGAATTTCTGTCACGTTCTGGGAATCCCCAGATCGAGTCCTAGTCCAGGCCCGGTGACTGTGTGGGAGAGCTGCCTCTACCCCTACTCTAACTTGTCACCTCCAGACCCAGCTCTTCAGCCACAATCACTGCAGAGAGTGGAGGGGACAGAACCACCCAGCTAGTCCAGGAGCAGAACATTATGCCAGAGGGCACAACAGGTTCACTCCCAAGGGCAGCAACAGGAAGGAACTGAGCACAGCAGCCAGACACAAGCCAGGCAGAGCTGGATAAATCAAAACTTTGTAGATCTACACTGAACTTCAGTAGGTGCTAAGGCTATAACTGCAACAAAGGTCAGAAGACAGTGCTACACAAAATGACAATGAGAAGGAGCAAAATGCAATCTCAGACCCAAGCCCAACCATAACAAGTGCAGAGGACACTAACACAGAACAAATTGGAATCACACAGACGAAAGCAATGAATCAATGGCTTTTGAAATAGAGAAACAGCTGCAGAAAGGTATACAGGAACTCAGATTGGAAATGAAAAAAGAAATCCCTGAATTAATAACATCTGCAGTAAAGAATCAAATGCAGAAACATATGGAGGAAACCCAATGC
>NW_004524721.1:4135599-4138687 GCF_000260255.1 Octodon degus
TAGGGACTTAAAGTTCAACATATCAATACTTGATGAAAAATAACTGTTCCATATTATGCCTAAGATGTTTGATATTCAGACACATATTGAGGTGAAGCTTAACAAGCTAAGTTGTATGGTAATAGCAATAAGCTTGTTCTGGATGGTTAACAACCTAAGTTTGCAGACCAAATTAGAGTAAAAGGAAGGCCTCAAGGAAAGCCAACATTTTGGCCCTAGCCTTCCAAGGTCACTTAAGTCTCAGGACTTATGATAACTTGTACTGTAACGTCATATAACTAGGTAGTGTCCCAAATTTTCTGATCAAGGAGATGATGGGGCCAAAGAGGAAAGTGATCGATGATGTAGAGTGTCCCTAAGGAGAGTCACATGGAGAGAAAACATTCTCAGGCTTTCACAGAGAGCACGTTGGCCAAGCAAGTGCCGTGACTCATCCACATGGCTGACACTGACAAAGGTTCTACAATCTGAAGTACAGGATCTCAGGATAAATCCTGAGGGGATTTCACTGGCCTTATCAGCCCCAAAAGCTACAAATTTTGTTGTATAGGTCCTGCTTTACCTTGGTCTTCACCATCCAGCAGAAAAGTATAAAAACAAAGTATAAGAAGTAAAGCCATGTTTTTATGTTGAGCAGTAGAGGACACAAGTCAACAATTTCTGACATTGCCAGTGAAGCAGAAGATCCAATACTATTATGGACTCCTGAACTCATTTAGAATATTTTACTGAATTTTCACTCCTATCATATTTAAATGATGCAACTTAACAAAAAAAGGGGATACAGATTAATGTCCATTTTGTATCTGTGTATTCAAAGTGGTTAGGATAGATATATAGTTACATTTTCTTAATGAATAGCGGGATTTGTTCTAATAGTGTTTGTAAATAGGATATCAAGTGCGCATCTTGTATAGGAATTAAGCACTAGGAAGAATGCATGCAATGTGTTAATTATTGAAACTGTCATACCAATTTAGTCTGAAACTTTCTCATTGCTATTTGTTTCTCAATAAAATTATGGAAAAAAAAAGATTTAGCTATGACAAACTGTGCCAGTATAAACATTAGTGTTCTAATATTTCTGTGATATGATGTTTGTAATTCTTCCATACAGCTACCCAGAGGGGACTTGATGGGTCTGTAGTGGCAGATGATATTGAGTGAACACCCCCCCCCCCAAAAGGGTAGACAGTGTAGGAATAAGGAAGCTTTTGTTGCAAGTCTGCAACTAACTTCCTAGACCCTTGAGTCTGGAGGCACAAGATGTCAATTCAGGCTGGAACTCTGCTTTGAGGTTGTCTACTTTTAAGATATCCACAACAACCACATTTCCACATTTATAGGAATTTTAAAGATTGCCACATGAGAGTTACATAGTTTTCATTCTCCATATACTGCCAACCACCTGCATGTCATAGAACATCAGGGTTTAATTCTTACTCCAGTTTCTAAACTGCTTTGTGTGTTCCCTTTTTATGCCTCATTTTCTTTAGAAGGTTTATGGTTAACTACAGGGGAGTGGGTAAGGGAGTGAATTCACCTACAGTTTAAATGAATTTAAAGGATTTTTTTAGAATGGAGTTACAAAAGAAAACGGAGTTTCTCTTGTCCTGTCAGGTCAAATGGACCTCTAATCCTAGATTTTAGAGGAATCTCCACACTGATTCTTACAGTGACTATACCAGTCTACACTCCCAACAACAGCAGAGAAGTGTTCCTGTTTCTCCATAGCCTTGCCAGTATCTGCTATTGATTGATTCCTTGATGATAGCTATTCTTTCTGGGGTGAGAGGGAGTCTCAGTGTTGTTTTAATTTGAATGACCAATGAAGTCAAATACTTTTTAATGTATTTATTTCCATTTGTATAAGTCTGTATTCATCTTAGATTACTATTTTAAAGTAGTTCTGGAAACATTTGTTTTTCGTATGGCAAAGACTGAAACTAGACCCATGTCTATCAGCATGCACTAAACTAAAATCAAAATGGATCAAATATCTAAATATTAAAATGGAAACACTAAATTTTCTGGAAGAGAAAATACATTAAACACTTGAAGACATTGATGTAGGAAAAACTTTCATAAATAAAACCCTAATTGCATGGGAAATATTACAAAAAATCAACAAGTGGGGTCTCATTCCATTAAAAAAGCTTTAGAATAGCAAAATAAATTACCAGTAGAATGCAAAGATAATCCACAGAATGGGAAAACGTATTAGCCAGTTGTCTCTCAGGCAAAGACTAATATCTACAACATAGAAAGAATGGAAAAAAATTAGACATTTTTCCCAAACTGAAAACAGTTTCTACACAAGCAAAAAATTTCATTGTAGAGTCTTCGTCTGTATTCTCTGTACAGAATCACTGTTCCATCATTTGAAGGTCAAAGATCAAGACTTCTGGGGTCAAGGGAAGGTGCTGGCTTCAGTTCTCCTCCTGCAAGACTTGGGTATTTGCTCTGACCCCAGGATCTTCAGCTAGCAAATACTACAACAGTAAATGTATGCTTGTCATCCACACTTGGACAGCTCCCTCTTCTCATAGATGCTTCCTAGACAAGAACTGTTTAGATTTAAGGTTTTTAAAAGTGCCTTTTAGTCAAGTCAACCATTTCTGACAATTGTCAATTGTGCTGATTGCCCACTATTCTTATGGACTATTGGATTATATTGGGTTATTTTGTTGAATTCAAGTATCTACGATCTTTAGACTGGTTTCCAGTATGAAAAGGTCCTTTAAATTCTTCTCCAAATATAACTTCTCTAACTGCAGTGGAACCCCTATCTCTGACAAAACAAAATGAAAAGGGGGATAGGTTAGGAGCCACAAAGCTAGGAAATTGATCAAATATGTGTAGGTGGGATTTAGCCCAGTGCCTAAAGCAAAGAAGCTACCTCACTCCTGAGACGAACATCCTGTCTGGTTAAGGTTAGCTATCAGCTGCTAGACAACTTAGTGTCATGCATTGCTAACTTCACAAAAGTGTAAATAAAGAACTGCTTTGTTGTGAGAAAGGAGAGAATATATATTCTCTCCTTTCTCACAACAATACACACACACACACACACACACACACACACACA
>NW_004524721.1:4138787-4140667 GCF_000260255.1 Octodon degus
ATATATTTGTGCTTATAAGAGATTATTTCCCTAAGATAAAATTTCAAGAATTTATACTTTTCAACTGTTCACATTCATATTTTTAGTTATATTGAGCATGCTGAAAGACAGTTTCTTTATCTCTTTCAATCTAGCCATCTATTTCTTACGAAATCTTACTGATTGAGCACATGCATACTGAATTTTATCAGAGAGCCAATGATCTGCCAAAAGATTAATGAGCCCATGCATTTGAGGAAAGCCTGAATAATAAAATATTCCACTTTCCTTACTGATTGTGCTCTTGATATATCGGAGAACCTAGCAGCTGTTCTTTATATTAAACTACTTTCAAATAATCTTATCTATCTGTGTATTCACTTGTACTTCATTTCATTGATGAGCAAGTGACCCTAAATAAGTTTTTAAAAATGAAAAATGTACCACATTGTTGCATGATATTTTTTCTATGAAATATACCCCTATAACTATGATTGATAAAGAATCTAGAAAATAGAGCATGATAGTCATTAGCTGAAATAAAAAGATACCAAAATTTAAGGAATGTTTCTAACATCTTTGAATATTGTTTACTAATGTGAAGCTTACATTTTTATGTGATTTGGAGTAATTGAAATTTCAACATCTGTTTTAACTAACAATATCTTACATGAAGTTTTATCTTGTAACTATGTCTTGAACTTCACAAATGTTTCTCATTGTCCTTATGTTCTGTGTTCTTTAGATTGGCTTTAACATTTTAAATCAATAAAAAGATTCTGGGGAGTTTTGGGGGGCTTGTGAGAGCCTACTGAGTCAAGGGCTAAGTAGGAGATAGATAAACCATACTGCAGCCATCTAGCAGCATAGTCATCATTAAAAGCCATCTCTCCAAGAGCCATTTAGTAACATGGATATGGCTCATGCTCTCACTGCTTAGGTCCTTAGGAAAGCCACGCCTTGAAACCTCCTTTTAAATTATATTGAGACCATGCCATAGGATTATGGTCAAAGGTGTGTAGGTAGGAAAAATATTGTCCTTAGGCCTAAACAAGAGAATTCTCTACCTGGCTTTGAGTCTGAGGCTCTGTGTATTACACAGACAGATAAAGATGCACACAGATGCACACATGCACATGCCCCCCCAATATACTTATTAAAGAATATGTAGTTTGCTTGGTCTTTTGGGTACTGATGCTTAGAGTTGGCCCAACACTTTTTATAGTTATAAATATTTATTCTTATGATCAACATTATTCAAGCACCAGAGTAATGCTTTTTCACCTCTTGCCCTCAAAAGATGACTGTGTTCAAAATGTTCAATTCCCAATACTGTTAAAAAAATGTGTAGGTTGCAGCGTTGCTGATATCAGAGAAAAGCACAACTTCTGAGTGCATGGAAGTTTGAACTTAGGTAATAGAAAAGAAAAACTAACTTGTGAAATCCTCCCAGAAACCATGAATGGTATAGGTTATTGTGCAAAATATATCATTTTCCAGTTGTGGCTCAGCAGCCCTTTGCTTCATTTGTTCCATGTATCCAGAGATACTCTCAAATTAGCTTGACATTTTATGAACATTTGCATGTGCATGTAGACCTCGATTTGCACTCTTGACAAATGGTAGGGAAGCCTAGCAGAAGTGGGATGCCTCACATGGTCTTTCATGTTTTCTGACTTTGTTCATTTTGACAGAATGCTGATAACCAGTGAAAGACTGATAAGACTCTAGAGGAAAGCAGAGAAACTAAATGAATGCAGCCTGGTTCTTTTGATGATAACAAGGGACAGAGACCTCTGCCTACTGCATTGGTGTTAATGAGAAGTCTTTATTGTGTGTCCAGGCATTGAGATTTGGGGGTTCATTTGTTATTGAATCCTAGCCTAGCCCAGCCTAGTCTA
>NW_004524721.1:4141723-4143747 GCF_000260255.1 Octodon degus
AATTTCCATAGCTTTTTCACACACATCAGCAGACCTAGAGTATCTTTTTCTGTTTGTTTCTCTGGAAGCTATTTTTCAAGACCCATCCATCTCTGTGCTCCCACTGAGGACTACGGTAAAGACTGCCATGTTCTGCATTTACTTCTTATCTATTCATCCACACTGTAAGCTCCTTAAATCCTGAAACTATAACATTTCTGCTTTGTCTCTCATCAGCTAACACATGCACATATTCAGTGTTTATGATCACTTACCCTTGTAGTAGCTGGGTTATGAGCCCAGAAAGCAGAGGGCTGCAGAGGGAGAGTAGAACTATAAGAATATGAAGAACATGTATGTGTGCATGTATACATCTATAATTAGGCACCATAAAGGAATAATTATTAAGGACCTTTCCATTTCATTCATTTTCCTTTCATTTCTCCCTTGTTGAGCACAGAGAAGACAAGATGATTGTAGCTTCTGTGCCAGACAGAAGCTGAAAGGATCTGGTTCCCCTTTGGGCTGTTTTTGACTGACAGGTCCTCAAGAGTGCTCGTGTTAAAGGTCCAGGTGCATGAGACGCAGACCAGCTTCCCACCTGCCAATGTGGGAGGTGAATGAGGGCAAAATGAGATTCCTGCTTGGGGGCACCCTTGTGGTAAGGAATGTGAAGCTGTACACTCACTGATTCTATTTGTCATGGGCTGAGGCCTTCCATGGCCCACATGAATGCTCCTTTTGTTGCAAAGACAGCTGCAGTGGCCTCTGTCAACCTGGAGTGCTCTGTCTCAGGTGACTGCTGCTCACCAGATAATGGGTGATTATTTGCTCCGCCCCATGTGGAGTGCTGTCTAAATAGAATGAATAAATCCCTGTAAATGAGTTTACTAGAATAAAACCTGCTCCTAATAGGCTCAAACCCATGGCTGTTTATCCCAAAGCACCTGGTTTCAGCTGATGCTTTACTTAAACAGAGCAAAATAAAGACCCCTGTTTAACATTGAAGAGCTATTCTGGAAGTGAACAGTGATGGTCTGGGAATTGTTGATTTACTTGACTCACCAGAAGTAGTTCATTAGCAGGTAACTCAGCACCATAGGAAGGAAGGGTGACCCCAGGGGGAGGGGAAGGAAGGGAATGGAAACTGGCAGCTCACTGCTGTCAAGGTCCTTGCAGCATTTGAATCCTCACACCCCTGTCTGATAAGTACCATGAATCCACATTTCCAAATGGAGAAAAGATGCATAGAAACCATTAAAAAGAAGCAACAACATTTTATTGAGGTGGAAAGGAATTTTGTCATTAATCTCTGAGGTATCAAACTGGCTTCAAAATTTTGAGGTAACTGCTGCCTTAAATTTGTAGTAGGACTGAAGCAAAAATCTTTTCAAGTTCCTCCACTGTTTTCTGCCTTTTCTCAAACTAGTAGATGGATTATATTAATGACTTGGGGTCCCCCCTGCACTGAATCTACTAATAGACTAAAAACATTTTTATAATAAATTACTGTTTATTGTAATCATTATGATATGAGCAGAGGTAACCCTAAATGTCAGACTTTAATTTTCTCCTGATACCTAACTATAGATGGTTTATTCTCAGTATATAATTTACCTGAAGTTCCTTTCATCCTTTTAAAACAGTGAAATGAAAGGATGCTTTGTCTGTATAAATTTTACAGGTGCATCTATGCAAAAAAATTTTTCTTTACATTGCAACTGCTGAGTAACAATTGGAGTCATCTGTTCATTCCTGACCATAAACTAACCCCATCTCAGCCAGCTGAGGAGATACATGAAGAATAATTTTTTTTTACTAAAATATATCTTTTTTCCATAATTATATTAAGAAACAAATAGCAATGAGACAGTTTCAAACCAAATTGTTAGGACAGTTTCAATAATTAACACATTACATGCATTCTTCCTAGTGGTTAATTGCTGTACAAGATGTGGACTTGATATCCTATTTACAAACACAATTAGAGCAAATCCCTCTATTCATTAAGAGAATGTAACTATATATCTATCCTAACCACTTTG
>NW_004524721.1:4148053-4153142 GCF_000260255.1 Octodon degus
TTATTACCTTAGCAATAGGTCCAGATCTACGAAGTTCTGATTCTTCTAGGTGGGTGTTGTTTAGATCTGTTTGCTGTGCTCTACTTCTTTCTGCTGCAGCCATTAGAGTTGAACCCTTTGTGTCTCTCTGGGAAGACATTCTGCTCCTGAATCAGCTGGGTGGGTCTTGCCTCTAGCCTCTTTGCAGGGAGTTCTGCTGAAGGTTTCCTCGCTGGGCCTGCACTCTGGGTTGAATGAAGGTCTGCGGGCCCTGGGTGGTCTCACTCACATGCCAGACCTGGGCTCTGGGTCTATTCAGGTTCCAGCGGGCCCCAGGTTGTCTCACTCACTCGCAGGGCTTGCACTCTGGGTCTTCAGGATCCGGCGGGCTAGAATATATCTTTATAGTACAAAGTGAGTATGAACTTTACTCAACAATTTAAATAAAGTGAATAATAAGAAAATCTATTCATTACTATCATAATTGTCATAATCTTAAAGTGGGCATATAAGGAAGTGAAGAGAAGGCAGATGATTTAGTGGCAAGATTTCCTTTTCGCTAGCTAAATTATGAATTAACAGAAAGTTTTTTATTCCTTTTTCCAAATTTTTTTATATGTTATTTTCTTGTCACTATGACAAAATACTTGGGAAAAACAAATACTTATATTTGTACTAATAGTGTTTGGACAGGATATTCTGTCTGCATCTTATACTATGGATAACCACTAAGAAGATAACAATGTACAATGTATTAATTATTGCAACTGTCCTATTAATCAGTTTTGGAACTGTCTCATTTCTCAATAAAATAAAAAACCCAAACAAACAACTTATTAGAAGGAAAGATTTATTTTGCTTTATGGTTTCAGAGGCTTCAGTCCATGGGTGCTTGGCTCCAGTGCTTTGGGCTTGTGGCGGCACAGCATCTAATGGCAGGAGCTCATGCTCATGGCCACTAAGAGGCAGGCAGGGGTGCCCTGGTCCCAATATTCCCTGCAAGTGTACATTCCCGCTGACCTAACTTCTTCCCAGAAGACCTGACTTTCCCCTTGCTACCTTCCAGTAGTGCCACAGGTGAATTTCCAAGGTGTTAACATATGAATATTTGGGGGACATTTGAAATTCAAACTATAGCAGTATGATTGAATTTTATTGGGATTCACAAAGATCCAGTGTTTAAATAAATAGAAATTTTTCTTGAAAATTACTGTCTTGCCAACTGTAAAGCACTTTTAACTATTTTCCTACTGCCAGAGCTTCAGTTCTGACACTTTAATTGGGAGTACAAGCATTTTTCCTAAAGTGAAAACAGAATTACAAACTGTCCAGCTAGGAAGTACACCCGGCTTGACATCTGTCTGCCTGTGCAGCTGCTATAAATATGAGTGTGCCTATATTGCTGTGATACGACATTTTTATTTTTGTTTTTATGTATTTAGTACAGGTTCTACAGGGTCTCACTACACAAATCAGACCTGTAGTGATTCTCCTGTTTTCAGCCTCCCAAGCACTGGGATTATAGGTGCATGTCACAATGCTCAGTCTCAATAGCCATCTCAGCACACCCCAGGAGTGGGGCCGGAATGGCACACCAGGGACCAAAACTCCAGCTCCTGCATCTGCCTAAGCAGGTGCTTTAATCTGCCAAGCTATCTGGCCTGCCCTCATATGACATTTTTAATAGCTTAGAAGTTTCTAGTCATCTTAGATGATCAATTTTAGATTGGGTCATTGAATTTGGGAGGGCTGAGTTTTAAAAATTCTTTATATGTTCTAGATATAAATCCTTTGTCTAGGGGACAACTGGCTAAATATTTTTCCCACTCTTTGGCTTGTCTTTATACTCTGTTGTTTAATTTCTTTTGCTGTGGAATAGCTTTTTTATAGGATGAGACCCCAGAATCTTTGTAGTTATTTCCCATGTGATTGGACTTTATGATTTTCTTTTCCTGCACCTATGTCTTCAAGAGTTCAACAAATTTTCTTTTCCAGTAGATTTAGTGTTTCTGTTTTAATATTTAGATCTTTGATCCATTTTGATGTTAGTTTAGTGCATGGTGACAGACCTGGGTCTAGTTTTAATCTTCAGCACATGCAAAGCTAGTTTTTCAAAGCACCATTTAATAAAGAGGCTATATTTCTTCCAGTGAACATGGTTGGCCACTTTATTAAAAGGTAAGGTGGCTGACTATGTTTGGACTTGTGTCAGCAACTTCTAATTAGTTCCATTGATCCTCAGATTTGATTTTGTTTTGCCAGTACCCTGCAGAAATTATTACAGTAGCCTTGTAGCTTAATTTCAAGTTAGACATTGTGATACCCTCTGCCTTGCCCTTGTTGTCTGGTTATTAAATAAAAAGTGTTTTGTTAAAATGTTTGGGGCCTTCTATGTAGAGTATTATATCATCTTCAAATGACAATAATTTAACTTCCTATTCATATTCCTTTTATTTTGTTTTCTTGTCTAATTGTTCTGGCTAGTGTTTACAAAACTATATTGAACAGGAATGGTGATAGTGAACATCTTTATGTTGTTACTGATTTTTTTTTAAAAAATTATTTATTTATTTGATATAGGGTCAGGCTACACAGTTCAGACTCATAGTGCTCCTCTTGTCTCAGCCTCCTCAGCATTGGGATTATAGAAGATATGCCAGCATGCCTAGTTTTAGGGCTGGCTCAGTGTGTTCAGTTTCTCGGGCCAGCACAGCATGCAGTACTGAGGAAAATTCAGGTCCTTATGCTTGCCAGGTAAGCATTTAGACCATAAAGGTATTTCCTAAGCCCAAGAATTTCCCACTTTTTTTTTTTTTAGTACCAGGGTTTGAACTCTGGACCTTGTAGTTGCCAGGCAGGCACTTAAGCTGCTGAGCTATCTCTCTTCCCCCTTGTTCCCATTTTTAAAATGAAAGCTTTTAGTTTTTCTTCATTTAGTATGATGCTGAGTATTGGTTTGTCATACATGGCTTTTATCTAACTGAGATAAAGATCATCTATTACATTTTTCTGTAGGATTTTTATCGTGAATGAGTGTTGGACTTTGTGAGAAAACTTTTTCTGCATCTATTGAGATGGTCATATGATTTTTGTCTTTGTTTCTGCTAATAAAGTATATTAAATTTTTTGATTTGCAGATGTTGAGCCATCCTTGCATCCATGGGATGAATCCTATTAAGTCATGGTATATAATCTTCTTGATGATTGCTTCATTGTTTGCCGTATCTCATTAAGAATTTTGCATCTATATGTTAGGGAGATTGGCTTATAGATTTTTTTCCTCTGGTTTTGGTAAAAGAGTAATACTTTCTTACTCTAGAAATGAAGTTGGAAGTATTGTCTCCCTTTCAATTTCATTAAAGGTTTTAGTATTAGTGGTATTAGTATTTCTTTAAATTTCCTGTTGAATTCAACAGCAAACTCATCATGACCTGGACTTTTCTTTGTTGGTAGGTTTTTAATTACTTTTTCAATTTCGCTGGCTGCTATTGAGTTATATAGACTTTTTATATCTTCTTGATTTAGTTTTGGCAATTCATGTGTGTTTAGGAATCTATTTTTTATGTTTTCTATCATATTGTAGTATGAGTACTTAAATTAGATATTGGTGTCTCCTGGATTTCTGTAGGATCCATTCTGATCACCTCTTTTCATTCCTGATCTCTTGAATTTGAGTCTTTTCTTTCCTTTTCTTGATGAGATTGGCTAAGGGTTTATCAATTTTATTCAGTTTTTCAAAGAACTAACTTTTTGATTGATAGATTCTTTGTTTCTTTTTCTTAGCCTCAATTGCATTAATTTCTGCTCTTTATAATTTCCTCCCTCATATGAGCTAAGATTGCCATTCTCACATGTCCATTTAAACCACATAATCCAAGGACAAAGCATAAACTGGATATGACCTCAGTGGAGGACTACAAAGCCCTTCAGAAATATGAGAAGTTTGAAGAGGTGATCCAGTAGATTAAAAGCACTTGTGCTAACTTCACTATTTGTCAGTGGAGCTTTGATAATGAAGCAAATCATCTACTTCTTTAGAACAGCCTTTCTGTGGTTAGCTGGGTGGGAAGATCCAAGATTGAACTGATTGCCATCATGTCAGGAGGCCAGCTTGTCCCTTAGTTCTCAGAGCTCACCACAGAGAACCTGAGCTTCGTTGGGCTGGTGCAGGAGATCTTGTTTGGCACCACAAAGGACAAGATGCTGGTCATTGAGCAGTGCAAGAACTCCAGGGCTGTCACCATTTTCATCAGGGGAGGGAATAAAATGATCATCAAGGAAACAAAATGATCCCTTCATGATGCATTGTGTGTCACCCAGAGCCTCATCCAGGACAACTGTGTGGTGTATGGTGGAGGCACTGCAGAAATATCCTATGTGCTGGCCATGAGCCAGGAGGTCAATAAATGCCCAACCTTGGAGCACCACACCATGTGCACATTCCCAGATGTGCTTGAAGTCATCCTATGTCCCTGGCTGACAACAGTGGCGTGAAACCCACCCAGACCATGACTGAGGTCCTTACCAGGCAGATGAAGGAGGCCAAACCTGTGCTTTGGATTGACTGCACAAGGTCACAAATGACATATAGAAACAACATGTCATAGAAACCTTGATTGGTAAAAAGCAACAGATCTCTCTTGTTACATATCTGGTTCCAGATGAATTTTAGGAATGGTTTTTCTAGCTCTTTGAGGTATACTAATGGTGTTTGAATTAGGATTGCATCAAGTATGTATAACAATTTTGAAAGTATGGCCATTTTCACAATGTTGGGTTTTCCTATCCAGGAGCGAGGAATATCTTTTCATTTTCTGAAATCCTCTTCGATCTTCTTTTCATAGAGTATCATCATTTTCACTGTATAAATCTTTTAGTTCCTTTGTGAGACAGATTCTTAATTATTTCACTCTTATTGGTGCTATTGTGAAAGGTATGATCACATTTTCTCTCTTGCAGTGTTCATTATTTGTGTATAGAAATTCTATTGATTTTTTTCTTTTTTCCACAAATTTATTGAGAAACAAATAGCAATGAGACAGTTTCAAACCAAACTGGTAGGACAGTTTCAATAATTAACACATTGTATACATTCTTCCTAGTGGTTAAT
>NW_004524721.1:4153722-4154945 GCF_000260255.1 Octodon degus
CCCCATAATCTCCTTGATCAGAAAATTTGGGACACTACCAAGTTACATGACGTTATAGTACAAGTTCTCATATGTCCTAAGTCTTAATTGACCTTAGAGGGCTAGGGCCAAAATGTTGGCTTTCCTTGCGGCCTTCCTTTTTCTCTAATTTTGGTCTGCAAACTCAGGCTGTTAACCATCCAGAAGACAAGGTTATTGTTATTACCATACAACTTAGGCTTTTAAGTTTAACCTCATTATCTATCTGCATATCAAACGTCTTAGGCACAATATGGAACAGGTATTTTTCATCAAGTATTGATATGTTGAACTTTAAGTCCCTACAGAATATAATAAAAACATTTAAAAATGAGAATATATTTTAAAAATAGGCATAAAAATTATGTACTTCTTATGTTTACAGATAAGTCCAAAAACCTCACCATAAACAACCTTGAAGCAGGACAGTTCCACAATATTCCTTTTCCTGTCTCTTGCTTTCATTCACCACCCCCTACTTGTTGAACAATCATCTACTTGAGAGACATCATAGCAGCACCTGGCATGTCATGACAAGCAGCCCATATTCAGAAGACCAAAATGACAGGCTGTCCAAGCATGAAACTACTATTACAAATTACAGTGCAGAGCAGTAGCTTAGTTGACAGGTATCAGTATATAGTTAGTAAGGTTGAGAATTTTTCCAATTAACTGCTAGATTCAAAAATCTTCTGGAGATTCTCAGGATCATTGCCTTGCCCATCTTCTACATATAACTGTATGACTTGACTTATTCATATTTCTTAGCTCTTCTCCTTTCCCTGTCTTGATTAGTTAGTCCTCGAGAACCTGCTTTCCTTTTATGCATATTATATTTTTCTATTTGTATTTCTTCCTTTGAGTTCTCACACAAGGGAAAATATATGATATTTATACATGTGTGTCTGGTTTATTTCACTTATGAGTATATGTTCAAGTGGCATCCACTTCAATATAAAGGTTTCAAATTTATCATTCTTAATAGCTGAATAATACTCCATTGTGTAAAAATACCACATCTTTTTCAACCATTCCTCGGGTGATGGGCATCTGGGTTGTTTCCAAGATTTGGCTATCACAAATTGGGCTGCTATAAACATAGGCACACATATATCACTGTGATATGATGTTTTCAAATCCTCTGGGAAAATTCCCAGTAGAGAAATCGCTGGTTTAGATGGGATTTCCAGTCCAGCTTTTCTAAG
>NW_004524721.1:4155700-4163643 GCF_000260255.1 Octodon degus
GTATTCCATTGATCCTCAGGTCTATTTTGTTGCCAGTACCATGCTGATTTTATCACAGTAGCCTTGTAGTATAATTTCAAGTCAGGAATTTTAATGCCTCCTGCCTTGTATTTTTTTTTTTTGTGGAACTGGGGATTGAACTCAGATCTTTTCGCTTGCCAAGGAAGTGCTTATTCCACTGAGCCATCTCCCCGGCCCCATGCCTTGTCTTTATTGCCCAGAATTGCCTTTGCTGTTCTAGGTCTTTTCTGGTTCCAGATAAGTTTTAGGAATGATTTCTCTAAGTTTGTGAGGTATGTCAGTGGTATTCTGATAGGGATTGCATTAAATTTGTACAGCAATTTTGGGAGTATGGCCATCTTCACAATGTTGGTTCTTCCTATACAGGAGCATGGAATATCTTTCCATTTTCTGAAATCCTCTAGGATCTCTTTTTCAGAGTACTGAAATTTTCCTTGAAAAGATCCTTGACTTCTTTAGTTAGATTAATTCCAAGGTATTTCATTTTCCCCAGTGCTATTGTAAAAGGTATTGTTTCTATAATTTCCTTCTCAGTGTATTTGTTGTCTGTGTGGAGGAATGCTATTGACTTTTGGTTATTGACTTTATAACCTGCTATGCTACTGAATTTCTGTATTAATTCTAATAGTTCCTTGGTGGAGTTTTTTGGGTCTTCCAAGTAAAGTATCATGCCATCTGGGCTAGGACTGTCTGGGAGTCCCCGAACGTGGCAGAAAATCTTACTCAGCCGGTGGGGTGGGGGAGGTACTGCGGAGTTGTGGGGCATGTCCCAAGGGGGTGGAAGAGGGTCTCACCCACGCTGGGCCTGGGCTGGGACCAGTAGTAGGTCCTGCCGGTGCAGGGTAGCCGAATCTCTCTAGATATGCTATTGATTTTTGAGTGTTTACTTTGTGTCCTGTTATACTACTGAATTTGGTCATTAAATCTACAAGTCTCTTAGTGGAGTTTTTTGGGGTACTATTTGTACAGTATAATGTTATCTGCAAATAGTGATAATTTCATTTCTTCCTTCCAAACATTTTTTTTTATTTATTTCTCTCATCTAAGTACTCTGCCTAATATTTCCAGATCTGTATTAAACAGGAGTTCCTGATTTTAAAATGAAGGCTTTCAATTTTTGTCAGTTAAGTATAATGTTGGCTGTTGGTTTGTCATAAATGTCTTTTACCATGTTGAGGTAAAGATCATGTATTCCAATTGTCTGTAGTGTTTTTATCATGAATGAATGTTGGACTTCTTAAATAAGCCTTTTCTGCTTCTGTTGAGATGATCATGTGATTTTTGTCTCAGGTTCTATTGAAGTGGTGTACTAAATTTATGATTTTGTGCACATTAATGCATCCTTCCATTCTTGGGATGAATCTTACTTGGTTGTGTTGAATAATCTTCTTGACGATTTCTGTATCCTAGCATTTTATTGAGGATTTTTGCAGTGGCCTGTAGTTCTCTCTCTCTTTTTCTTTCTTCTTTCTTTCTTTCTTTCTTTCTTTCTTTCTTTCTTTCTTTCTTTCTTTCTTTCATCCTTTCTTTCTTTTTTTTGGCGGAACCAGGGATTGAACTCAGGCCCTTGTGCTTGCCAGGGAAGTGCTTATTCCACTGAGCCATCTTCCCAGCCCCTGTAGTTCTCTTTTTTAAGTTGTATCCTTCTCTGGTTTTGTTATCAGAATAATTCTTGCCTCCCTGAATGAGTTTGGGAGTATTACTTTCCTTTCGAATACATTGAAGAGTGTGAGGGGTATTGAGATTAAATCTTCTCTAAATTTCTTCTAGAATTCAGCTATGATTGTTTTGGGATCTGGGCCTTTCTTTGTTGGCAAGGTTTTTTTTAAATTATATTTTCATTTTCATTGCCTATATTGGGTTATTCATAATTTTTTATCTTCTTGATTTAGCTCTGGTAGTTCCTATGTATACAGGAATCTGTCCATTTCTTCTGTATTTTCCATTCTGTGAAAGTAAAGATTTTTGGAAATAAGTATTCATAATCTTCTGAATTTGTATAGCATCTGTAGTGATTTTACCCTCTTCATTCCTCACTTCATGAATTTGAGTTATTTTTTCTTTTTTAAAAGAAGGTTGGATAGAGGTTTATAAATTTTACTCATTCTCTCAAAAAATCAACTTTTTGACTCATTAATTCTTTGCATTGTTTTCTTTGTTTCCATTGCATTTATCTCTTCTTTGAACTTTATATCTTCCTGTCTTCCTTGGGCTTTGGACTTGACTTGCTCTTCTTTTTCTAGGAATTTGAGGTGCAGCATAACATTCTTTGTTTGGGTCCATTCTGTTTTCCCGATGTGAGAATTTATCACTATAAATTTCCCTGTTAGGCCAGTTTTCATTGCGTCTCACAGGTTCTGGTAAGTTGTATCTACATTTTTGTTAGATTGTAAATACTGTTTAATTACTTCAATTTTATCTGCGACCCATTGATTGTTCAGGTGGCTATTATTTAGTTTTCATAGAATTTTTGCTGTTTCTTTTGTCAATAATTTCTAGTTTCATTGCACTGTAGTCAGAAAATATGCATTTACTTAAAAAATTCTATGTGCTAGCACATGATCTATTTTGGAGAACATCCCACATACATGGGGAAAATGTGTATTCTGATATTTTTGGGTGGATCACTTAGTAAAAGTAAACTAAGTTCTTTTCTTCACAAGTTAGATTTAGCTCTGTTATATCTTTGCTAATTTTTTGCATGGTTGATCTATCTCTTTGTGCCAATGTGGTGTTAAAATCCCCCAGTACAATTATGTTATTGCTTATTAGATTTTTCACGTCTGTTAAATTTTGTCTTACACTGTTGGGTGCTCCTACATTGGGTGCATATATATTTATAATTGTTATCTCTTCCCTTGCATTTTTCTCTAACAAGTATGTAGTGACCTTCTTTGTCTTGGTTTGAAGTTGACATTGGCAACAAATAGAATAACTACCCCTGATTTTCTCTGGGTTCCTGTCACATGGAATATTGTTTTCCATCTTTTGACATTCAGTCTATTAACTTCTTGAGTTAAATGTGTTTCTTGAATGTAGCATATGTTGGATTTTCTTTATCCACTCTATTATTCTTCTACATTTGATTGGTTAACTGAGGCCATTTACATTGATAGTGATAACTGATATGTATTGGTTTATCTTTGTCATGTTGTTTTCCTACTGTAGGATTCTCTAATTTTCTCCTTTGCTTAATTGCTTTGTTGGCTTTTTAGTTCTCTTCTGTTGTTGTTGAAGCTGTCATCATCTTTGTCTCTTTCTAACATATCATTCAGTACTCTTAGTAAGGTTGGTTTGGTTTTCATGAATTTCTTCAGTTATTCTTTGTCATAGAAGTATCTAATCTTGCCATTAAATTTGATAGACAGTTTTGCAGGATACATCAATGTGGGTTGATAGTTGTTTTCTTTCAGGACCTCAAATATCTCACTCCAAGCTCTTCTTGATTTGATGGTCTATGTTGAGAAACATGCCACGATTCTGATAGACTTTCCATTATAGGTGATCTATTTTTTTCTAACAGCTTTTAATATTCTGTTCTTTAGCTCAGTTTCTGGGATCCTGATTATTATGTGTCCGGGTGATGATTTATTTTGATTATGTCTAGCTGGAGTTCTATGTGCTTCAATTACTGTATATCAGATTCTTTCCCCATGCTTGGGAAATTTCCTGCTATTATTACTGAAAACACTTTTTATGTCTTTTGTGTTAACTCCAACTGTTTCAATGATACCTACTAGTCTTATATTATTTTTGTTTGCATCATCTTGCAGCTGTTGTATTGTTATTTCCTGCTTTCTTGTTATTTTTAAGAAATGTTTCCTCTCATGTTCACTAATTGCAATGCTATCTTCAAAGTTTGAAATTCTATCCTCTGTTGCATTCAAGCACTTTTACCAGATTTCAATGAAATTCTTAATGTCCTGTATCTATCTGGATCTGCTTCATGCATTCTAATTTGTCCTTTTATTGTTCACTTGTGTTTCCATCATTTTTCTATTCCCATTTTTTAAATCTGTGTCTTACTTAGAGGTATTGAACAATTCTTTCATGATTATTATCATTTCTTTTCTTACCTGAGAGATTATTTCTGATCTTATTTCCTCCATAGCCTGATGGGGTTTTTTCTTTACTTCAGTTGCTAGCATCTCAGAAATTTCAGATGTGTGACTTCCAAGTTCTTCTATGACCATGTCTCCAGGACTTATTTTAGGTCAGCTGGAGGTGTGAAATTGTCTTCTGTTTCTTCCTTTCATTATTTTTTTGGCAGTGATGGTAGATGGGTGGGTTGCTGGCCACCACTGGCAGAGAGTGGGATGGCAGGGTTGGCTCACTGAAGCTCCTTCATTGTGGAGTTCAATATGGTTTCTACCTCATGAAGTGTGGGGGGGGGGAGTCACAGTTCAAGAAGGATCTGAAGATGATGACTGCAAGTCAAATTTGTGTAAGGCTGTCTTGATGGTAAATTGGTACAGGGTAGTGCTTCCTAAGCCTCCTGCAGGTCACTATGGTAGTCAAGTCTCCCAACTGGTTTTCAGGGTGAGGAGGAGTGGCCATACTCAGTGAACTCCAGTGAGAAGACTGGGTGGGTGGGGGCCAGCCTACCAGGTCTCTCTGGCAGTCTTCAGGGTAGGGATGTGTGGCCAGACTCAGGAAATTCTGGTGGGAAGGTTCTCTCTATTAATTTTGAAAGAGAATTCTGCAGGGTATATCAGGCTGAACTGGAATTTGATTTCTTGTAGGACTTGGAATGCTTCACTCCATGCTTTTCTTGATGGTTTACACTGAGAAATCTGCTGTTATGAAGGGTTTTCCTTTAAAGATGATTTTTTTCTCTAGAAGCTTTTAGTATATTATTTTTTGTGCTGAATTTCTGGGATTTTGATTATTATATGGCTGGGTGTAGTTTTAATTGGATTAATATTATCCAGAGTTTTATATGCCTCAGTTACCTGAATGTCAGGTTCTTTCCACATATTTGGGAAGTTTTCTGCTGTTACTTCTGCCAATACTCTTTTTAAAAAATTTTTCCATGATTTTATTGAGAAACAAATAGTAATGAGACAGTTTCAAACCAAATTGGTAGGACAATTTCAATAATTAACACATTGCATGCATTCTTCTTAGTGGTTATATGCTGTACAAGATGCAGACATGATATCCTATTTACAAACACTATTACAACAAATCACTCTATTCATTAAAAGAATATAACTGTATATCTATCCTAACCATTTTGAATACACAGATACAAAATAGGCATTCATCTGTATCCCCTTTTTGTTTAGTTCCATTATTTGAATATTCTAGGTGTGTTAACTCAGCAAAATATTTTAAAAGAGTCCAGTAGTCCATAATAGTATTGGGTCTTCCACTTCACTGGCAATGTCAGAAATTGTTGACCTGAGTCCCCTACAGCTCAACATAACACCATGGCTTTACTTCTTATACTTCGTTTTTATACTTTTCTGCCAGATGGTTAAGACCAAGATAAAGCAGGACCTAGGCAATAAGAGTTGTAGCTTTTGGGTCTGATAAGGTCAGTGAAATCCCCTCAGGATTTATCCTGAGATCCTGTAACTCAGATTGTAGAACCTTTGTCAGTGTCAGCCATGTGCATGAGTCACGGCCATTGCTTGGCCAATGTGCTCTCTGTGAAAGCCTGAGAGAACGTTTTTTCTCCATGTGACTCTCCTTAGGCACACTCTACATCATCAATCACTTTCCTCCTTGACCCCATAATCTCCTTGATCAGAAAATTTGGGACACTACTGAGTTACATGACAATATTCTTTTTATGTATGTGTTAGCTCCTTCTTTTTCATTGATGCCTATTAGTATTATATTCATCTTTCTATCATCTTGCAGAATTTGTATTATTATTTCCTGGACCATTGTTGTTTTTAAGAGACCTTTCCTTACTTGTTCACTAGCTGCAATGGTGTCTTCAAGGTCTGAAAGTGTATCTTCCTTTGCATTCAAATGTTTTTTTTTTTGCCAACTTGTAATGAAGTTTTTGATGTCCTGTACACCTCTTTGAATCTGCCTCATACATTCTATTTCTTTCTTTATTGTTCATTCAAAGTTTCTATCATTTTTCTTTTTTATTAACTTTATTGAAAATCAATAATTACATATCATATTAAAAATTGTAGACAAATATTGAAATGTGAAAGATATAAGATGTAGAAGAGTGATTTTAAGAGAAATATTTCTGAAATGAATATGTTGCATGAGATTAATAGATTGCACATTGTAAATAAATTATTGACAAACTTAAATGAATATAACAATAAAAACTGTCCAAAATAAAAATGAAGAAGAAATAAATCACAGATCAGTCATATAATAGTTCACTCTGTGAAAATCAAGAAATGTATATTCATATAATTAGAATTCTCAAGGTAGAAACGGGTAGGAAATATTTAAAGATTTAAAATTTCTGAATTTAGTTGAACTTATGACACCACATTTCCAAGAAAAATGAACTTTTTGCACAAGAAATTTGAATAAAATCATGCCAAGATACACAAGAATTAAATTGTCCAAACTTATTGTAAAGAAAAGAATCATTAAAGCATATACATAAAAATTAGCTATGGAAGAACAAAATTAAATAGCATTTTATTCCACATTAGAAAGGAAAAAAAAAGACCAAGTGTGTAAGAAACTAGTCTAAAGGACTGAAAGAAAAAAAAAAAAGTCTGTCCTCTGAATTTTTTACTTAGAAAACATATCTTTGAAAACTAAAAGTAAGATATTTTCCAGTTATACAAACTTGAAATATTCTAATACCTCCAGATGTGGTATATAGGAAGTAACAGAGAGCATAATTCAAAAGGCAAGAGAAATTGAAGTATGCTCCAGGATGACAATAAAGAGCTCTCAAAATGATAGTTAGGCAGGACTATATAAAATATATTAGATGAACCCTTATTTAAAAGGTCATTAAAGATTTTTATTAAACAGTACTAATCTTATGTTGGGTTATACAATTTTTTTCACATATATGTGTGTGTATGTGTGAATAAAAGACAGGGAATAAGTAATATAAAGACAATGAAAAATGAAAATATACTTTTTAAAGTTTTTAATACTAGGAGAAAATATCATACTATGTCTTTTAAATAAATTATAAGTCAAAGATATAGTATAAGTCTTAAAACAAAAATTAAGATTAAGCAATATTCAGAAGATTAAGTACTAATTAAAAATTAAATGTTTCAAAACAATTGAACTAAGAAAAAGTTTTCACGATAGTAAAGAAGTACTAAGAATAAAACATAAGATAAATACTGGAATGGCAAATAAATGACCAGCACTTCTAACAGTTTGGGGAAAGTATATCACACAAAGTTCTAGTGTGTTGTGGATATGGATAATGTCCATGACACTTAGTGGTGGCCAGGTGTCTCATGTGGGACTGAGCTACTGCCATTTCCTTGAAATCCACCCTGTAGACCCAGATGGAATCATGATCCATACAGTGTGGGAGACGTCCATTTGTAGAGTGTGCTGGTGGAAATATTTTGCTGCTGTACACAAAAGAATAATTGAAAGACTACTTGTGTATACCTCTTATTCTCCTGTGTTTAATTGTTTGCCCTATTTGGTGGGTTTTTTCCATTCTCATTCATGGAATTGTGATCATTTTGCTCCTTCTCTAGCACATCATTAGTAGTCTATGTGGGCTTGTCTTTGTTATCATGAAATTCTTAAGTTGTTCTTTGTCATGAGAATATTTCACTTCTCCATCAAACTTGAAAGTTTTGCAGGGTATATCAGTCGGGGCTGGAATTTGTTTTCTTTCAAGACTTGTATTACTTTGCTCCATGCTCTTCTTGAACTCATGGTATGTAAAGAGAAATCTGCCATTATTCTGATGGGTTTTCCTTTAAATGTGATCTGTTTCTTTTCTTTAG
>NW_004524721.1:4163862-4284611 GCF_000260255.1 Octodon degus
GTTGTTTTTAAGAGATCTTTTCTTACTTTTTCACTAGTTGCAGTGGTGTCTTTAAGGTCTCAAAGTCTATGTTCACTTTCATTTAAATGGTTTTGCCAGTTTGTGATTGAGGTTTTAATTTCCTGCATATCACTTTGAATCTGCTTCATGCAGTCTATTTCTTTCCTATATTGCTTATTCAAGGATTCCATCATTTTTATGTTCTGCCCTATTTTTTTTAAACAGTATCTTCTTTAGAAGCACTTAGTACTTCTTTGATTATAGTTATCATTTCTTTTTTTACTTCAAAAATTACTTCTGATCTGATTTCCTCTCTACCTTTCTGCAGTTTTTTTTTTGTTTTTTTACTTCCAATGCTATTATTTCAGAGATTACAGGTGTGTGATTTACAATTTCTTCTATGCTAGTGTCCTCTGCATTTGTTCTGGGTGGACTCGGAACTTGAGATTGCATTTTGCTCCTTCTCTTTGTCATTTTGTATACCACTGTCTTCTTAGTTTTGATGTAGAGCTTAGATAGAGTTATTACCTTAGCACCCAGTCCAGATCTATGAAGTCTAGACTCCACCAGGTGGGTGTGGCTTGGGTCTGGCTGCTGTGCTGCACTTCTTCCTGCTGCAGCCCTTGGAGGTGAACCCTCCATGCCACTCTGACAAGATATTCTGCTCCTGAATCAGAGGGTGGGTCTTGCCCCTAGCCTCTTTGCAGGGAGATCTGCTGAAGGGTTCCACGCTGGGCCTGCACTCTGGGTCAAACAAGGATCCGTTGGGCCCCAGGTGATCTCACTCACACACCAGGCCTTCACGTGGGTGGATTCAGGATCTGGTGGGCTCTAGGTTGTCTCACTCACACACCAGACCTGGCGTGAATTCTCCTCAAATCTGTAACCCATTCATTTTGAATAAGTTCATTCCCTTTTACCAGTGTCTATTATATCTTCCAGATTTTATTTTTCTCTTTCAGGTTCTTACACTAAGGAGACAATATGATGCTTGCACATGCTGATCTGATTCATTTCACTTAAGAGTACATTCTCTAGTTGCATTCATTTACTGGTCAAATCAGGATCTGGCAGGTCCCTTGTCATCTCACATGCCAGGCCTGCTCTCTGGGTTGATTCCTCCATCATTTTTCTATTCTCTATTTTTTTTAAATCAATGCCTTCTTCAGAAATGCTTAGTAAATCTTTCATTGTAGTTATCATTTCTTTGGATATTATTTCTGATCTGATATCCTCCATACCCTTCAGCAGTTTTTTTTTTCTTCAGTTAGCATTATTTCAGAGATTTTAGATATGTGACTTCTAATTTGCTCTATGCTGGTGTCTCCTGGATATTTTCTGGTGTGCTCAAGGCCTAAGATTGCATTCTTTTTATTTTGTCATTTCTTATGTCTGAGAGAACTCTTTGTTTTGATGTCTGTGATACTTTTTATGAAAATTTGATAGTAGATAGTTGTATCAATGCAATAGGAACTCTCTGTAAAGGATCTGTTCTTTAGGTATTTGTTCTGTGTCAGAAATTCTTGTTTTGTGAGTGTCCCAAGATTTTGCTTTCTCTTTTTAATTTTTAAAGACAGTACAAATTATAACTAAAACAGGAAAAATTACAAATCACATAGGTTTTCACTTGACAAAGTAATATAAATTTAACTGTATTTGTTGTAATACATAGTATTGTCTTTCAGCCAGTAATTCATATTACCAGATATATCCATGTAAAATTGGAAGAAGAAAGAAAAAAAGAAATAAATGTACAAGAAATTAAGAAGAAAAAAGCAGAATCAATTGAAAAGAGAAGACTAAACAAATTAAAATATTAACTGCTTCCTTCCATAGACCAGCAGAAATGCACAGTACAGTTGTCCAAACCATCCTGCTTATATACATAGATAAATCTCTTTCTCCTGGTCCCTGTCTTGTCCTTCTCCTGAATTCAGTAATTCTTTTTTTCTTTTTCTTTTTTTTTTTTTTTTTTGGTGGAACTGGGGATTGAACTCAGTTCCTTGCGCTTGCCAGGGAAGCACTTATTCCACTGAGCCATCTCCCTGGCCCCTCAGTAACTCTTTCATTTTGAATATGCTCATTCCCTTTTACCAGTGTCTATTGCATCCTCCAGATTTCATTTTTCTCTTTCAGGTTCTCACACTAAGAGACAATATGATGTTTGCACAGGCAGATCTGATTTATTTTGCTTAAGAGTATATTCTCTAGTTGCATTCATTTGCTGACAAAAGACTCAAATTTATCCTGTTTTATAGCTGAATAATACTCTGTGTGTAAGAATACTACATCTTCCTGATCCATTCTTCAGTTGATGGACATCTGTGTTGTTTCCAGGATTTAGCTATAGCAAATCGTGCTCCTATAAACATGTGTGCACATATATCACCATGGTATGAGGTTTTCATTTCTTTTGGAAAAAGTACCCAGCAGAGGAATAGCTGGTTTGAATGGTATCTCCATTCCTAGGTTTTGAAGGAATCTGCACACTCATTTCCATAATGGTTGTACCACTGTGTATTCCCATCAACATTGGAGAAATGTTCCTTTTTCTCCACAGCCTCTCCAGCATTTGCTATTGGCTAACTTCTTGACGTTAGCTATTCCTTCTTGGGTGAGATGGAATCTGTGTTGTTTTAATTTGCATTTCTTGAATGACGAATGATGTTGAACATTTTTTTCATATATAAACTTGCCATTTATATTTCTTCCTCTAAGAAGTGTACACTCATCTCAGATGCCCATTTTTGGATTGAGTCTTTGAATTTTGGGTCCTGATTTTTTTTTTTAACTCTTTGTAAGTCCTAGACAGAAGGTCTTTTTCTGAGGGATAGTCATCCATATTTTTTTCCCATTTTTTTGGTTTTCTTTTTATTCTGTTGTGGATTTGCTTTGAAGTGCAGGAACTTTTCAAGAAGATGAGACCCTAGTTGTTGATTCTTTGAAGTATTTCCTGTGCAGTTTTGTTTTTGTTCATGTACTCTCTATCTACCCCTATGTCTTTAAGATTTCTACCTACATTTTCCTTCAGAAGATTTAGTGTCTCTGTTCTAATTAAAGTTTCGATCCATTTTGACTATAGCTTTGTACATGGTGATGGGTATGGGTCTAATTTTAGCCTTTGGTATGTGGAAAGCTAGTTTTTCCAGCTCCATTTATTGAAGAGGCTATCTTTCTTTCAGTGAGCCTGTTTAGCCCCTTTATAAAAGATTTGGTGGCTGAGTGTTTTTGCAGTTATGTCTGCATGTTTTAATCTGTTCTACTGATCCTCAGGTCTGTCTCTATGCCAGTACCATGCTGATTTTATCACAGAAGCTTTATAGTACAATTTCAGATCAGAGATTGTGATTGCTATTGATATTCTGGGTTTCTGCTAGTTCCAAGTGAATTTGAGGAAAGTTTTCTTTAGCTCTACAAGGTATACTAATGGTCTTTTAATAGGGATTACATTTAATCTGTATAGCAATTTTGGGAGCATGGCCATTTTCACAATGTTGGTTCTTCCTATCCAGGAGCATTGGATATTTTTCCATTTTCTCAAATCCTCTTTAATGTCTTTTCTCAGAGTACCATAATTTTCACTGTATAAATCTTTTACATTCTATGTGAGATTGATTCCTAAGTATTTCCTTTTTTTTGGATGTTATTGTGAAATGTGTGGTTTCCCTTATTTCTCTCTCAGTGTGTTCATTTTTTGTGTACAAAAATGCTACTGATTTTTGGGTGTTAACTTTATATTCTGCTCTGTTGCTGAATTTGGTGATAAAATCTACAAGACTCTTGGTGGAGTTTTTAGGGTCTCTACGTAGAGTATCATGTCATATACAAATCATGACAATTTCATTTTTTCTTTTCCAATCCTTATTCCATTTATTTCTTTCTCTTGTCTAATTGCTCTGTCTAATATTTCCAGAACTATATTGAATAGGAATGGAGACAGTAGATATCCTTGCCTTCTTACTGATTTTCAAGTGAAGGCCTTCAGTTGTGCCCATTTAGTATGATGTTGGCTATTGGTTTGTCATAGGTAGCTTTTATCAGGTTGAGATATAGACCACCTACTTTAATTTTCTGTAGATTTTTTTCTGCATTTTAGGGAAGGGCCTACAGGGTGTTCAGGGTCTCATTATTAGATCAAATTCACAGTGATCTGCCTGTTTACAGCCTCCCAAGAGCTGAGATTACAGATGTGTGCCACCACACCCATTCTCAATTACCATCTCAGTATGCCCTAGCAGGGCCAGCATGGCAGGATGGGCGATTGAACCCCTAGCCACTGTGCTTGCTTGTAGGTACTTTAATCTGCTGGTTGGCTCTGTAGTTTTTTTTTTTTTTAATAATGAATGAGTGTTGAACTTTTTGTATATCTATTGAAATGACCATGAGGTTTTTGTTCTTGGTTCTATTGATGTGGTGTACTGCATTTATGGATTTGTGTATGTTGAGCCATCCCTGCATTCTTGGAATAAATCCCACTTGATCATGATGTATAATCTTCTTGACGATTTGCTACCTTCTCTTTGCTAGTATTTTACTGAGGATTTTTGCATCTATATTCATGAGAGAGATTAGCCTGTAGTTCTCTTTTTTATTTTTTTATATTTTTATTCATTTTAGTGAGAAAAAATAGCAATGGAACAGTTTCAAAATAGGTTAGTAGCACAGTTACAAAAATAAGTACATAGTAGTTATTCAGAGGACAAGATGCAGACGTGATATATTGTTTAAACAATATTAGTATAAACCTTTCTTCATCTTTTTTCTTTTTTTTTTAAATTCACACATTGCATACATTCTTCCTAGTGGTTAAATGCTGTACAAGATGCGGACATAATATCCTATTTACAAACACCATTAGAACAAATCCCTCTATTCATTAAGAGAATGTAACTGTATATCTAACCTAACCACTTTGAATACACAGATACAAAATGGACATTTATCTGTATCCCTTTTTTTGTTGTTGTTGAGTTCCATTCTTTGAATATTATAGGTGTGTAAATTCAGCAAAATATTCTAAAAGAGTCCATTAGCCCATAATATTATTGGGTCTTCTGCTTCACTGGCAATGCCAGAAATTGTTGACCTGAGTCCCCTGTAGCTCAACATAACAACATGGCTTTACTTCTTATATTTTGTTTTTATACTTTTCTGCTGGATGGTTAAGACCAAGGTAAAGCAGGACCTATGCAACAAGAGTTGTAGCTTTTGGGTCTGATAAGGTCTGTGAAATCCCCTCAGGATTTATCCTGAGATCTTGTACCTCAGATTGTAGAACCCTTGTCAGTATCAGCCATGTGGATGAGTCATGGCCATTGCTTGGCCAATGTGCTCTCTGTGAAAGCCTGAGAGAATGTTTTCTCTTCAAGTGACTCTCCTTAGGGACACTCTACATCATCAATCACTTTCCTCTTCGGCCCCATCATCTCCTTGACCAGAAAATTTGGGACACTATTGAGTTACATGACGTTACAGTACAGGTTCTCACATGTCCTGAGTCTTAATTGACCTTAGAAGGCTAGGGCCAAAATGTTGGCTTTCCTTGCAGCCCTCCTTTTTCTCTAATTTTGGTCTGCAAACTTAGGTTGTTAACCATCCAGAAGACAAGCTTATTGTTATTACCATACAACTTAGGCTGTTAAGCTTAACCCCACTATCTGTCTGCATATCAAACATCTTAGGCATAATATGGAACAGGTATTTTTCATCGAGTATTGATATGTTGAACTTTAAATCCCTAAGAATATGATAAAAAAAATTTAAAAATTAGTGTTCTCTTTTTTTAGTTGAGGCTTTTTCTGGTTTTAGAATCAGAGCAATACTTGCTTCCTGGAATGAGTTTGGGAGAATTGCTTCCCTTTCAATTTCACTAAAGAGTTTGAGAAAAGTTATCATTAAATCTTCCCTAAATTTGTTGTAGAATTCTTCTGTGAATCCATTGGTAACTGGGTTTTTCTTTGCTGGTAGGTTTTTTATTACATTTTCAATTTTGTTTCTCATTATTGGGTTATTCATAGTTTGTATCTTCTTGACTCAGCTTTAGCATTTCATATATATCTAGAAAACTGTCCATTTCCCCTGTTTTCCATTCTGTGAGAGTAAAGATTTTGGAAGTAAGTATTGATTATCTGAATTTCTCTAAGGTCTGTAATGATTTCATCCTTTTCATTCTTTAATGCCTGAATTTGAGTTCGTTCTTTCTCTTTCTTTCTTTCTTTCTTTCTTTCTTTCTTTCTTTCTTTCTTTCTTTCTTTCTTTCTTTCTTTCTTCCTTTCTTCCTTTCTTCCTTTCTTCCTTTCTTCCTTTCTTTTTCTTTTTTTCTTTCTTTCTTTCTTTCTTTCTTTCTTTCTTTCTTTCTTTCTCTTTTTTTAATTAGGTTAGCTATGGGTTTATCAATTTTATTTATTCTTTCAAAGAAGCAACTCTTCGATTCATTTATTCTTTGTATCGTTTTCTTTGTCTTCAATGCATCAATTTTTGCTCTAATCTATGATTTCCTGCCTTCTTTGGACTTTGGGTTTGACTTGCTCTTTTCCTAGGAACTGGACGTGCAGTATAATTATATTTATTTGGGCTTGTTCAGTTTTCCTAACATGCAAATTTACCACTATAAATTTTCCTCTTAAGACAGCTTTCATTGCATTGCACAGGTTTTGGTAGGTTGTATCTGCATTTTTGTTTGATTTTAAATATATTTAATTTCTTCTTTAATTTCATCTGTAACCCACTGGTTGTTTAGGAGGTTGTTATTTAATTTTCATGTGTTTATAGTGTTTTGTAGTTTCTTTTGTCAATAATTTCCAATTTTATTGCACTGTGATCACATAGTATGCATGGGATTATTTCAATTCTTTTGTATTTACTTAAGAACACTTTGTTTGCTAGTGTATGGTCTATTTTGGAGAATGTCCTGTGTGCAGCTGAGAAGAGCATGTATTTTGTTGTCGCTGGGTGAAACACTTTATAAAAATCTACCAAGTCAATTTCTTCATTAGTTTGGTTTAGTTCTGTTATTTCTTTGCTGACTTTTTGCCTAGTTGATCTGGTTGTGGCAGTGGCATTTTAAAGCCCTTCATTGCTATTTATTATTACCTATTTGATTTTTCATGTCTGATAAAATTTGTCTTATGTAGGAGACATAAGACAAATTGCATGCTTATATATTTATTATAGTTATGTCTTCCTCTTCCTTTTTCCTTAATGAATATTACTGACTTTCTTTATCTCTTTGGATGATTTTTGGTTTGAAGTTTATATTGTCAGCAACCAGGATAGCTATCCCTGCTTTTTTTTCTGATTCCCTGTGTCATGGTGGATTGTTTTTCAACCTTTGATTTTTAGTCTGTGAATTTTCTTTTGAGTTAAATGTGTTTCTTGTATGCAGCATATTGTTGGATTTTCTTTCTTTCTTTCTTTCTTTCTTTCTTTCTTTCTTTCTTTCTTTCTTTCTTTCTTTCTTTCTTTCTTTTTTTTTTTGTGGAACTGGGGATTGAACTCAGGCCCTTGTGCTTGCCAGGCAAGTGCTTATTCTACTGAGCCATGTCCCTGCCCTCCCCCACTATTTTGTGGATTCTGTTTCTTTTGACTGGTGAATTGAGGCCATTTACATTGATGGTTATGACTGATACATAATGGCTTATCTTTGTCTTATTTTCCTGCTATAGGTTCAATACTTTTCCCCTCTTTTAATTCCTTGCTTTGTTTGGTGGTCCCTTTCTGTTGATCTTGAAGCTGTGATCACTTCTGTCTCTTTTTAGAGTATCTGTCCGTGCTCTTTGTAAGGTTGGTTTGGTGGTCATGAATTTCTTCAATTTTTCTTTGTCATGGAAGGATGTTATTTTACCATTGAATTTGATACATAGTTTAGCAGGACACATTAATTTGAACTTATTTTCTTTCAGAACCTGAAATACTTGACTCCTAGATTTTTTGATTTGATGGTTTGTGTTGAAAATTTGTTGTGATTCTGATAGGCCTTCCATTGTAGCTGATCTGTTTTTTCTCTCTAGCAGCTTTTAGTTTTCTATTCTTTTGCTCAATTTCTGAGATCTTGATTATTATGTGCCTAGGGGTAGATTTATTGTGATTATAGCTGTGTGGAGTTCTATATGCCTCACTTATTGGTATGTCAGATTCTTTTCTCATGTTTGGAAAATTTTCTCCTAGTACTTCTGCAAATATCCTTTTATATCATTTGTGCTGTCTCCCCTTGATTCACCAACACCTATTATTGTTATATTATTTTTCTTTGCATCATCTTACAGCTCCTAAATTGTCATTTCCTGGTTCCTTGCTAGTTTTAAGTGATCTATTATTTCATGTTCATTAGCTGCAACTTCAGTTGCTATCATTTTAGGGATTTTAGTATGTGATTTCCAAGTTCTTGTATTTCTTTGTCTCCTGGATTTGTTTCGGGTTGGGCTACAAGATTGAGATTGCCTTTTGCTCCTGAATTTTGACTTTATTTTTTGCGGAACCCGGGATTCAACTCAGGCCCTTGTGCTTGCCAGGGAAGTGCTTATTCTACTGAGCCATCTCCCCAGACCCCAAATTTTGACATTTTTGAAGCTCCCAGACAGAGTCCTGCAAGCTGCCCAGTCTGCCAATGTTTTTAAATGGCTCCAGAAAAGCTCTGTGCCTGAGAGCACTGGGCCCAGAGACCACAGCTCTCCTGTGTCCCACAGGCCACTCAGAGTTCTCCTAAGTTTTTGGAAGTTTGGAGCAGCACCAGAAGAAGCTCCACACCTGCACACTGTGGGCTAAGGAAGGTCAGAATTTACCAGAGTCCTGTAGACTGTCTAGAGTTCAACAAATTTCTTAAATGGTACCAGGAAAGCTCCATGCCTGTGTACACTGGGCCACAGATTGCAGCTCTCCTATGTCCCACAGGCCACTCAGAGTCCTCAATTTTGCCTTTTCTGTTTTTAAACTTTTTTAAAAAATAGGGGGAAAACCCACTTGTGTCCCTCCTCCTGTACCTCTCTCAGACAGAAGCTTTCTTTCCCCAATAATAGTTCTGCTCTTCACCTCCAAAAAAAAAAATGTGCAGGGTCTCACTATGAAGCTCAGATTCATACTGATTTTCCTGTTTTCAGACTCGCCAGCACTGGGATAATAGGCATACACCACCACGTTCAGCCTCATTTGCCAGCTAGGCATGCCTGGGGGATGGCTGCTGGCACATGGTTGCCTTCTCTATTGATTGAGAGTGGGATATTGGTTTCTCTTTGTTACTGTCCTCTGTCCTTGGTATATGGCTTTGGTGAGGTTATTACCCAAGCACCTCCCAATATTATTATTATCCAAGGGAGAACAGGTGGTAAGGTGGATATGGTATCCTATTTACAGTAGTACAATTAGCAATGTTAATAACAGCCAGTGAAATTTAGAAATTGACAAAGCTTTGTAACTAATGATTTTACACTTTACAGCATAGGAGCAAACACTATAGCTGTATAACAAAGAAGATCATAAATTGGGAATTTGTATGTAAACTTGTTTCCTTGAGCTCTGTCTGGGCACCTCCCCTTCATATACTTGGAATTTTCCAGGCAGACTAGTTCACATGAGTCACTTCCTGTCACCTCTGTGCCACAGGATCCTTTCATAGGTTTGAGCTGCAATCTGGGCTGCACTGGGCCTAGCAGTATGCCTTAGCTCACTGTGTCCAGTCTCAGGCCTTACCTCCTCCTCCTGGGGCCACTCCGCAGAACTGGGGCTGGGCCTGGCTGCAGAGCTCTGCTCCTCCTCCAGGCTCTGCTCCACCTAACTCCTCAATGGAGTTTGTAATCTTCTTTCTCTCTTTCTTTTTCTGGTACTGGGGATTGAACTCAGGACCTTACATTTGCCAGGCAGATGCTTATTCTACTGAGCTATCTCCCTGGACCCTTATAATCTTTTTGATTTCTGTTTGGATCTTTTTCATGGATTCCATTTCTTTCCTATATCATTTTTCTGAGCTCCTCTATTTATTTTAATCTGTGTCTGCTTAATATCTTTCATTTTGATCATCATTTCTTTCTTCTTCTTTTTCTTTTCTTTTCTTTCTTTCTTTCTTTCTTTTCTTTCTTTTTTTTTTTTTTTTGTATTTTAGGGAAGGGCCTACAGGGTATTCAGGGTCTCACTACTAGATTGGACGCATAGTGATCTATGCATTTACAGCTTCTCAAGAACTGGGATTATAGGCACGTGACACCATATTCAATCTCAATTGCCATGTCAGTGCACCCTGGGAGCAGGGCCAGCACAGCAGGCCCAGGGATCAAACCCCTAGCCCCTGTGCCTGCTTGCAGGTGCTTTAATCCACTGAGCTATTTGGCCAGCCCTTTGATCATTTCTTTTTACACCTTAGAGATTGTTTTATTTCATAGTCTCTTATATTTGTTATTTTTACTTCTGTTGCTGCCATTTCAGAAAGTTCCAGTGGTTGGCTTCTGATTTCCTTCAACTCATTGTGTTCTGGACTTGTTTTGGATGGATTAGTGGTCTAGGGTTGCATTTTCCTTCAGTGTCATGTCATTTTTCTATTTTTCTTTTCTTTCTTGTGTTGAGACTTAGATTTCTTATGATAGGTAGCTTTGTTTGTAGTAGTGAGGCTTCCCTAGTCTGTTCCTCAGGTGTATCTTGTAGATGTAGGTGGTTCTTGGCCTTTGTGTCTATCCCAAGAACTTACATTCCCATTGTATTGAGAATGTGATGTTGCTTTCTACTTGGCTCAGCACTCAGTCCTTTGGTACTAGAAAATGGTGATGGTTATGACTCCATATAATTACTGTGTTGTCATGTAAGGGAGGAAAACTAATTATAACAGTTATGACGTCTTGGCTAATTTATTACAGTTAACAATGGCATTGTGATCAAGAACAGCCTGGGTACTGACAAACTGTGGTAACTATTAATCTAATACCTTTAACCTATGAGCAAGTTCTTAAATTACATAACAATATGCAACACATACCAGGAACTTATGTGCTATGATTTCTGTAGAGTAGAGTGATTTTACCTTGTTATGGTAAGATGGGTTTAGAGTAATGCAAGGTAGGATGGAGAGATGAACAAGGTCCAGTATAGTAGGGTCAAGGCTGGGTATGGGGCTTATCTTGGCCTCTGGAACATGGGGGCTGGCTCTGGTCTGCTGCTTGAGTTCTCTCTGAGCCCTTTGATATACAATGGTGGCTCCATATTCCTGCTTCTGTTCTGTGTGTCTGCGTGCTGGTTTTAAAATGACTGAATTAATTCAAGGGTAAATGAAGAATCATTTGTTGGGAATGGGAAGCAGCTAGACCCCTGCTTAGGAGTTTTCTTCTGAGAGGAGTAGCCCCTGCATCCTGGGCTGCTGGGGGAGACTCAGAAAGTGCAAGTCTTCAGAAAGGGTTGTAGCATTTCTGAGGTATTTTCATTTACTGCATCTTTGGTCTACTTCCTCTTGCCTTCTGTACTCCTATGGCAAGAAGTTTTCTATCTTTCACAAGCACTCACCTGCTCTCCCCCTGGGAAAGAAAACATTCTTTATCCATAGCCACTTTGTCTTTTAAAAGCAGTTTTTATTTCAGTTTTTCTCTGAGTTCTCTGGTGTACTGAACGATGAGGAGGCAGGAGCGCAGAGAGGAGGATGCTCAGAGCACAGGCTGGTAGTGGGGAAGTGCAGCCCCGCTCCTAGGGCTGCCCCTCCCATGGCTGCCCTGCTCTGGGGCTTTGCTCACCTCTAACCTCCTTGGCTAGGGCACAGGCAGTTGTATCTCTTAAGCTATCAGATACCATATTTTGAAAGCACTGTGTTTAATTTGGAGAGAATTTATCTCTCCTTCTCCCTTTCAATGTGAATTCTGAGCTTTTGAATGTTTGGTTAATGCTTGTGCCTGTTTGTTGTCAATGACTAAATCCATATCTCTATAGCTAGGTGTATGTATACGTGCATACACATACATGTGTGTTTATGAGGTGTGTTAAAATATGGTGAGTGTTTAAGTTTTTTAAAAAATGGATTACAATAAAAGGCACATTGCCATCAATCCTCCTCAAAATAACACCTCCCTTGCTTGGAACATGCCATTTTTCTCGCCACTTTTTAGAATTGCTTTTTCATGTATGTCCTTTAGGACATACACTGTCCTGGCAGGATTTTTTTTTTAATGTATTTGGTGCAGGGCCTCACTATGAGCTCAGACTCATAGTGATCCTCCTGATTCAGCCTCCCTAGCACTGGGATTACAGGTGTGTGCCACCATGCTGGGTCCTCTGGCAGTCTTGATAGCCTGAGTTTACTCAAAACATTTACCTTTCATGAGGAAGAGCCAGAAGTTGCACTGTGCCAGACCCAGTGAACGAGGTCGATGGGAATGCACTACTTTTCTCTCATTGCTGAGACAAAACACTAGATGCCAAAAGTAAAGAAGGAAACATTTATTTAGCTCACAGTTCATGGAGGTTTCAGTCTGTAATCAGCTGGCTCCAAGGCAGGGTGGTATCACACAGGGGCAACCATGGCAGCAGAAGACAGCAAAAAAGTAAGAAAAATGGGGCAAGAGAAAGCTTCTTTTCCTCTCTTGTACTGTAAGCAGGCTAACTGCCCCAGGGCAGTGCAGTGTGCCAATCCTAGCAGCAGACAGTGAACCAAGCACAAACTCCAGATCATCCACTTCTGAAGAACCTGCCCCCCATGAGCAACCACATGAGGCGTTGGGGACATCCAGACACAGACCGTAACCTGTTGAATGGCACTCAGTAGCAGCACTCACCATATTCTTGATCATCCTGCACAGAGACAGGAAAGGGCTTCCTGCATTGCTTTAGAAAGTGGCAAGAATGATGGGATAGGGGCTTTCAAGGTGAGGGGGATATTTTTCAGGGGGATTAATGGCAGCATGCCTATTATTGAAATAATTTTTTCTTTAAACGTATTATATATATATATATATATATATATATATATATATATATTTCAGTACCAGGGATCAAACTCAGGACCCCAGGCAGGCACTTATGCTACTGAGCTATATCCCCAGCCCATACACTATAGTTTTGTTCATGGGTTGGATATAATGGATATACACATAACTATTTGTGAACATGTGTTTTGATAGGCAAATAAATTACAAAGACAAGACAGTTCTGGCTGGCCCTGTTCATGGAAAGCATATATGGAATTCAGACAGAGTTGTCTGAGATGTTAAAAATGGAGTTAAACTGAAATTTTCCTTGAGCTGAAGTTTAGAGCTATGTTTAGGTATCTAATTAGAGTAGGAAGTTGTTCTTGAAATCAGCTCAAATAGAAAAATTAAAAAACCTAATTCAAAGAAATGGAACATAAGACGCCTAAGTTAAAGTGAAGATTAAAATTTAATCTCTAGTTGAGCTGGTAGTAGTCAGAAAGTTAGTTTAGAGGACAATATTAAAAGATCTTTGCTAATTATGTGAAGCTGTTACATTAGGGGAGGTTGTCTTGTGTCTATCTAGGGTAGAAAAGATTTTTCACCTATTGTAAGCTTTATGGCTGAGATAACTATAGTGAGAAATAAATGAACATCATAAAAACATAGAAACTTACTAAGTTCTATGGAAGTTTTCAGAAATGATCCCCCCAACAGACAAAGTGAATTTTTACTGACATATATAGAAGTTGGATTGGAAAACAGAGGAGCATGACCTAATGGTGATGACTGGGGGGACTTGGCAAAGCTGTGTGTTCAGATTCTTCTGTGTCCCTATGTTTTCAGAGGAAAGGATATGTATGCCTTTCTTCTGGGTCATAGAGAGGAAGCTTCTGGAATGGGTCTTTGGATCACTTCAGGGGAAAGTCAGCTGAATTTTATGCTCAGCACAGGGAAGTAGTGAGAGGAATTCCTTCCTCCTGGTTTCTATAATCTGCTTCAAGAAGAAAGGCAGGGAGAGGATGAGAAGGACTTTCCTGCTTCTCCAGTTTCCTCAAACACCATGGTGTCATATTTTGGGAGGGTGTGTCCTGACCTTTGTCACAAGCATGCATAGATTTCTTACTGTGGCAATTGTAGATTCTGAGGAAATTTGCTGATTCTAATCATCATAGCTTTATGGATGAGCAAATGTTTGGACTGTTATCCAAAGAATTGGGGTACCAAAGAATTTGTGAAAAATAAATTATGAAAAAATTACTATGAATAAAGCAAAATGTGTTGATATGAGAGACAATGAAGAAAATCAGGTGGTCTTCTGGGCAGGTCTCCCAAGAGGGTGGTAGAGGAGCAAAGCCCAGCTGAGATGAAGGAGACAGCTGTAGGAAACTCTGTGGCTGCAAGGTCAAAAGCCCATGTGGTAGTTGTATCAGAGGAGGTAGAAGGCATCTAAAAGGAAAAATGGTAGATCAGATAAAACCAGAAAGCCTGGAATGATAAGAGAGTGTGCTGAGGCACTACCACATGTATGAACTTATCAAAATGTGCTGTTTGCATTATATTTTCTCTGGTTGACTTTAGAAAATGACTAAACATAGAGCCTTGACATTCTTATCTATAAAATGAAAGTGCTAGGTTAATATATGACAGCATCTGGCTTATGGTAACCCCTCCGTAAGTGTCAGTAGAATTAATTATTGTACCTAAGGGCTCTTCCAGGTTGCACCCTTAGGCCCTCATCTACCTGCATTCTTCCTCAAGATCACATGATCCCATCCCTTCATTCATCAGCTGAGGAAGCTGAGGGACTTTAGTGGGCTTGGCCACCACCACACCAAGCACAGGGGAAGATCCATGAATAATATGGAGCACTTTCTTCTTGTAGGACAGCACTAAGGAGCACAGAGAGTTCTGTTAGAGCCATACATATATGGTTGGAGGTGATGAGGAGGGAGAGACACTAAGACAAGAAAATAAGAAACAGACCTGCTTATAATGTGCCCTGCATTATGGATTTTCAGTCTGTTAGGTGGGTGTCCAAGAAGGAAGGTGAGTGTTGAAAGAGATGACATGGGCTGCCTTAGGAAATCTATATATAGTTGACGTTAACACTGAAAAACATGTCTTCTTGGGGTTTTACCAGGTTTTAGCTAGGAGCCATAGTAAGTGCTGTCCATACATTTCTTTTAACTCACACTGAAAACTGATGAGGAATGTTGCTGCTTTAAAAGTGGAGAATAGAGTCAAGGAGACCAGTTGGGTGCTCAGCATCTTCCAGGGGGTCAGTAGCATCTCCCAGCAGGTTAGCGGGGAAGATGTGATTCAAACTAAGATAGCCACAGCTGCAGGTCTGTCCTCTGATCACTCGTGAGATACTGCTTGCCAAGTTGAGGAGGAATTGAAAGTTCTTTCTAGGTCCAGGGAATAATGTGAACAAAGATAGCCTCGCTTTGAAAAACTAAGTCAGATATGTCTATTCTTTCTCTATGTATTTATATGTTAACCTGCTAAATTTGTATGCTTTGGTATTTTGCAGTGGGCCATACCTCTTAGCCCTACTTTTAGCAGCTGAGGAAAAAAACCTTCAAACATAAGGCCTCCAAAAAGTGCAGCCCACAAGCCTGGAGTCACAGACTCACCACGATGAAGAATCATGCCAACACATGCATAGTCCATGTGTGCATGGCATAGATGTCCTGTTGTTCTGAAACATATGGTCTCCCTGGGATTCCCAGGCACAGGCCATGGACCATGGCCTATACTGTAAGATTGAGAATGAAGGAAATGAGACCACCAACTGGATATTTGATATTGTTATAACATTACTAGTATAGTTTTCTTTGTGGTGCTGGTATTCAGAATAAGTGTTAAGAGTCTTTATCTTTCATAGGTTCATATAAAGACAACATGGTGTTGGGAAGGAAATGGGTGGATGAATGGGTGAAAGAGAATTTAGGCTCTACATGAGGAAGTGTTGAAGCTGGGAGAAAACATGATTTATTATAATTTTTCACCACTTTTTATGTATTTGGAATTTTCCATAATATTCTTTTCATAAAGATTGGATCAGATTGAAGGAGAAGGCAGAGTGATACAATACACTCTACCAGAAGAGGACTTCTGCAGAAGTAAGATCCAGAGACATGCAAAGCTGTGACAAGGGAAGGGCCTTTAATTCAGACAGTTCTTTGAAAATGCTCTCTGTCACATGGCAGACTCAGAAATAAGCATTGACAGCACAAGCTATGTCCACATTTACACATTTATTTGGGTTTAGGGAGACAACACAGATAAAATACTTCAATCATACACAAGTTTATATTTGGTAAGAACAGAGTGATGAATATGTGAATATTTTCTTTGTAAAGTTTTCTGCCTTTAGTGATGGAGTGATGCTGGCAGAATGATGATGTTGCTCAGAAAGACCAGTTGGGAACAGTATTTGGCACACATAACTAATAATTACACGGTGTTTGCACTTATCACTTGAAAACGGAAGAGCACATGCACGATGACACCCAGTGTGAGGTTCCTTGGTACATGTCCTGCTACTATATTTACACCTGTGCTTTCATTTTCCATATTCTAAGGAGTGGCGGCTACTCGAGGGCCCAGCAGAGCCAACACCTGCAATGTTGGCAGTTTGTGACTCTCCACCCTTGGTTTCTTCTGTTCTTAGAAACAAAGTAGTAGTCACCTTGCACTTTGTGAAATCACACAATTCTCAAAGGCAAATTGCTCAAGAGGGGGCTTAGCTGAGAGCGTGTTCACTATCAGAGCTGCTGTGGGGGGCATCACATCATGTTGGGGGAGGGGGAGGTGCAAATGGAGTTCTCATATCAAAGTTCAACACAGCTACCACACAGAAGACAAACCAATACTAGATTGTATAAGCGGTTGCAGCAACGCATGTCATTGCAACACTGTACAGTTCAGATATAAAGTGCACAACCCCAATTTGAGGTGACAAGACAGTACTATCAATATAATAAAGGCAACACAGTCACACACATAATTGGTTTCCTTAGCTTTCCTCACATCATATGACAGTACATGAAATATATATCATTTATGATTCTCAGATAAAGACACACTTGTACTTTGTTCAAGTATTATAAATAATAAACACAATATTGCTGTATAAATGAAAATGGCCATGTTAATTCTGATTAAAGCTAAAAACCAAACATTTCTAAAATTTGTAAAATATAGTCTCACAGAAAGACTTCTGGCACTGAAAATTTGGGCTAATGTTGAAAACCATCTCCCTCTCTCTTTTCCTTCTTTGGTTCCTTTTTCTTTTCTCCCCTCCCTCCCTCTCTAGAGTAGATTGCAGATCTACCTTAAAGAGTATTTATTAAACTACTGAGAACTATTAGGCTCTGTTTGCCTCTTTTTTAGAGCTATGGTTGGTGAGGATTTTACTAGATTCCCAGAAAACTGTGAAATAACCTGGAGGGGCCTGAAAATAGGAGAAGAAATCTGTTGGTAAAAACTATTTTGCTAGATTTCAAAGTCAGGCATGACTTCTAAATTCTGTTATCTCTCCAAGCTGAGAAGCAGCTTCTGCTGTAAGATTGGTTCCTCAAGGGCCTGGGGAAGAAAGGATCTAGTCCATCGAGGCACCAGGCCTCCTATCTTCTCCTAGTGAAACCATGGTTTGGTAAATTCCTGTCTGTGTTCTGAAATGAGACCTGGGAGTCAGAGGCTTGAGATGGAAGTGCATGTATTTGCTTTAGTCTCTGCAGCCACTTCTAGGAAGGAAAAGGATATTTCTGTGTTAGAGAAAACCTAAAGTGGGGGGCTGCTCCTTCATGAAATTCTGCAGCACAGATTCTTTACCAGTTGGCAAAGGGAACCCATTTACTTCCTAGACAAAGAGACCCCAAAGCCATATTCAGATCATGTATTAGCATTTTTGTGTATAACTTGAGAGAAATAAGATAGCAGTAAACTCATGATTTCAGATGGTTGCAACCTGTGATTATATTACGGGGAATTTTTATCTGCTGAAGGACAAGGTATTCTTTCTTCTGTACCTGTAGACCACTGAACTGTCCTAGCTACATAAAAAGGTACAGTGCTCCTAAATACATGTCTGTAGTCTGCATATAAAAGACTGCTGCTCTCTTGTCAGCATTTAGTCTGACTCTTTGTATCCCCATAAATAATATCTACAATGACTTCTGTTAGTTCCTGCCTTTCCATCAGGGTTGCAGCAAAAGAAAGATTATTTTAAAATAGTATTTTGAATTCTAAACATTGTTGCATATTCTGGCTGCTTTGAGTCTTGGTGGGAGATAGATAAACGAAAGTCTTAGGATGCCTCAAAAATCCAGAGTGAAGAGCTCAATTCATGAAGCTAACTACCCAGGAGGATATTAATTAATTACTTGGCATCCCAGTGGTAGAGAGTCTGGCAGGAGAGACTTTTGTGTGAAGAAATGGGAGGGAAAGGGAAATTGGCAATCATCTGGGAAGCAAATGACTCCTTTCTGGACAGTGGCAATGTGGTACCCAGGATGATGTCACTATTGTCACGCAGAGATCTCATCTCACAAAGTTGAGTTTAACATTCTGGTCTCATCATGTTCTGTGAATGTGGTTCATTCTTCTTTGCTCAGGCTGACTAGGTTTTATCTTTATTTTCTCTAATTAATTCAAATGACCTAATAAAAGAGTACTGCTTGGGGAAATGCCTTAAAAATCAGCATCAAACTTTTGTTTCAAACACATCAAACTGGATAGCAGAATAGAAACGCTCTCCCTAATCTAATCTGAGGTGAAGCCTGGCTCATTATGCTCCCAGGGTGGGCCTGCTAAGGAAAACTAGCTAGAAATTTTTAAACAGAAAGAGTATCTTAATTGTTGATCTGATCGATTATTTTTACCAACCTGCAATATACTTTTCTTTATTTTGAAACAACTTTAGAGATATGATTAAGCCATCATGCGTACTGAAAGGAGTTCTACCTTTTAAGAATTTTGTGGGGAAAAAAAAAGGAATTTTGTGGGCCTATGAGTTAAAATAACATTGCTAAGTGTTATTGTGCCTCCGTTAAAAGAAAGAAAAAAGTCTGGCTTAGGTTTTATATCTGCCCCTGCAGTTTGTATAACCCATATAAAATAAAAATCTATATGTTACAAAATAGGATTTCTTTTTAATATATATATATTTCCTTTTGTAAAATTATATGTATTTAAATACATTTGAAATGTTACTATAGGTAAATTAGAAATTTCTTCTAATACTATGAAAAAGGCAAGAGTTTTTATGTCAATATACATTTTATATTTACTTTCTGCTTTTCACTGTACCCCAAAGAACCTTTTATGATTCAGGGGTAATTTGGCACTATTCAATCTTACTACTCTGAAGAGAAAATAAAGTTTGCTTTGCACACTATATTAAAAGCAAGGGAAATATTTATAACAACTTTAAGCTTTTCCTTATTGATTAGAACACAGCCTGTTGTCACTAATTAAGAGAGGTATTCTAAACCTAAGAAAGGAATTTTTAAAGGAGCGGGGTTTTTTTTCTTTAAATTTTTAAATAGTACTCTACTCTGACACCACAATGTAGAAATAGGTTTACTTTGGAACAAACTACAAATACATGTACACAGTTCGTGACAATGTAATTGTCTACCTAGAGAACTGAAACAGCTTGGTGAGTTAGGTTATTATAAATCTTGTCCAAGGCGCTCTATTTCTTCAATCAGGAAGTCAATGTCTTGGTGAGTTGCTGCGGGATTTGAGATGACCATGCGGAAGAAATTGACCTTGTCTCCCAGGGGTTGGTAGCTGACCATTGTGGTCCCATACTCCATCATTCGGGCTTTAATCACTGGTGCGACCTGTAGGAGAGACCTTATCAGTGCTGACTGTTTCTCCTGGGGACTCTCTCCTAGTCAAGGAACCTCACAACAGCAAGCAGAATTTTCACTTTTTAACCAAAAACTGAACCATTTGTTTTCCCTTGAAGGACGTGCCTTCAAGTTTTCATAGGATCAAAGGACCAGAATGGTTCAAAATATTCAAGAGCAGACACATGATGTGAAAAGTAATAGTAAACTGCTAGACTTACTATTGATTTATGAACATTGATTTTCTAGTTAGTGCTTTGGGAAAATAAGAGTCTCGTACTGCTCCCAATGCTAAATGAGTTTGATTTTTTTTTTTTTTTTTTTTTTTTTTTTTTTTTTGGTACTTGGAATTGAACTCATGACCTTGCACTTGCCTGGCACGTGTTTGTATTATTGAGCTATTTCCCTGCCCCACCAAGGCTAAATGATTTAGTATTAAACTATTGGAGTTTTCCTTCTAGAAAGTATAAAATTATGGGAAATGAAGCATGTTTCTTAGATGTGTTGCCAAGTAAGCTTCAGTATCAAGTGATGAAGATGACAGACTTCTGGTAACTTTGTTGAGACCTATACTTTTCTAGTTTCTTTTTATTCTCTTTTTGCATGGTCTCTGTTTCTATTTTGAAAGATCCTACTTAGTAAGATGAAGAGTTGTCTGGAATAAAAGTCTGAACTCCTAGGACTCTGCATACAGAAGTGCACAAAAGACAAGACTTCTCACTTATGCCAGACTGCTCATGACAACCTTCGTAGTTATCCTGATGGACGAAATTAAGTTCAAGATCTTCAGCTTGGCCAAAAGGCTTCTGTCATCCAGTTCTTAGACCCCATTTTCACTGCTCACCAACACCAATCTTCAGCTCTGACAAGAATGATTTATTAAATATCCCTCAATACACTGTACTGTTCATATTTTCATCCCTTACTCTTTCATCCCTTTCTCTTAACGATGCCACATTTGTTTTCTTCACTTAGAATCCCTTTCTCCTCCAGTTCACATCATCTACACCTCAGCTGCTGTAGAGCTTTTTCCAAATCATTGGCTTTTTTTCTAAGTTTTAACTATATGAGCATTACCCATAGATTCTGATTATATATGAATTTCTTATAGGCCTCTTACTAATGGGTAAATATATTCTCTCTCTATCTTAACTGTAAGGTCCCAGAGGGCATATTTGGTTCCTTTTACTGCTTACACTTCCTAACACAGTGCTAGGTATGTGTGGAGGGCTTTCTTAGTTCTAATTTATTATAAAGAGTAAAATAATACTGATAGCTAACTAGGAAGTGGCATATATTCAAGTTGTTTGCAACTCAATACATGATCTGTCCGCATATATTTACCATTGGTGTTTGTACACATAATGCATGACTTTTTCCCCCCAGTGCTAGAGGTTAACCTCAGGGCCCTATGTGTGCTAGGCAAGAACACCACCACTGAGCTGCATGCTCAGCCCTTCATAAATTGTTTCCAAATTTTGAAACAGGGTTTTGCTAAGTTGCCCTGGCAGGTCTCACACTCGTGATCCTCCTCCACCCAGCACCACACTGAATACCCCAGCAGCCAGTGTTATAAACAGGTGCTAGAGTGTCTCGTCACCATCTGACCTTTCAAGTTCACTGCTGCATAGATACAACAAGGAACAACAGAGTTTAGAGAAACTTTAGGCTTATTTGAGGTGTACATGGTCAGCAAGTTAGTTAAAGATGGGGTTCATGCCTTACATTACAGTTGGACTCAGCTTAAGTGAAGGACAATTAGGTTGAAATGAAGGGCAGTGTTATGAACACATGTGACTTTTGTTATGGTTTGTGTCTAGTTGTCTCCCCAAAGCCTCATGTGGTCATGGAGTGGGGACTTCTGGAGTTTGAGAATTAATTCATGATCAAGGTATGCCCAGCCTGGGGCATGTAGCCTGAATGCAACTTAAGAGAGACAGACTTGCTCTCTGTTGCCACTGCTGCTGCTCCTCCTCCCTCTGCTCTCTACTCTTTGCCACTGGCATGAATGGCTGTCCTCTACCATGTGCCGCTCTGCCTTGGAGCCAGCCAAGTATGGACTAAAACCTCCAGTAACTGTGAGCTAAATAAATCTTTCCTTCCTTCATTTTGGGTGTTAGGTATTTGTCCCAACAACCAGAGAACAGAAACTAAGACACTTTTGAATATTAATATTAGTATTAAGTAACTATTACTGTACAATGAGATTTTAATCATCAAAGTACTCTGAGCACAACATAGGTAAGGTCCAAATGAGGTCTAGTCAAAGACAAAGCCAACACACTTCACCTCCACTTCATATTCTGAAGACAGTGTCCTCATCTAAAACTGAAGGTGGATGATGATTCCAGTGCTGAGATGATCTCATTCTACATCAACAGGCTTTGTGTTCCTTCCTGCCTCTTCCTTATTCCACAGGGAGACGGTATAAAGAGGAATGTTTCTGTTGGGTGGATTCTTCTTTCACTTAAAGAACTGAGGATGTATGTAGGATGCTGGATCCACTCCAGGGAAGGAATAAATCTTCCTTTCTTCCTTCTTCCCTCCCTCCCTCCTTCTCTTCCTCCTTCTCTTCCTCCCTTTCTCCCTTCCTTCCCTCTTTCCTTCCTTTATTTGATACAAGGTCTTGCCATGCAGTTCATACTCATAGTGATCCTCCTGTCTCAGCCTCCCCAGCACTGGGATTACATGTGTGTGCCATCATGCCCAGTTTTGGGGCTGTCATGGTGCACCTGAAGTTCTAGAGCTGGCACAACATGCAATACTGAGGATCGAACTCAGATCTTTGTTCTTTCCAGGCAGGTGCCTAGACTCCCATGCTATCTCTCCAGCTCCACAGGGAATAAATCTTAAAAGAAAATCAAGTATCTTGAGTTTGGACTAAGTTCTGAAAAAGATGAACTAGAATATCCTAGCCAAAGGACATGGAATTTATCACTTTGTGCTGCAAGTCATGGCAAGTCAGTGTGTTTTTGGGCATAAAAAAGTCCCAAATTAGAAAAAAAGATTGAAATCCACAGAGCTAGGGAAGTTTAAGGCAAAAATCATATAACTTTTCTTTTTTTTTTTTTTTTTTTCTTTCTTTCTTTTTTTTTTTTTTTTGGCTATGCCGGGGATTGAACTGAGGACCTTGTGCTTGCCAGGCAAGCCCTTATTCTACTGAGCTATCTCCCCAGCCCTCATAAAATTTTTCCTTAGTTTTATTTGCATAAGTCATTCTTGATCTTTTTATTGATAAAACAATGATAATGTTTTACTTAAGTGACTTGAAGTCTGATTTCATTCTCAGGGCAAGTCAAACAAAACACATATGAGTGGCACTAGTTATTAAGGACAGCCATCTCTAACTTTTCAGATGGATGCAAATCAAAAGTCAATAGATTAAGCTTACCAGATGCATCCCTAACAGATTTTGACATGAAGTGAGATTAAATCCCCTCATTCCTGAAGCAAGCTGAGTTGGAAGAAATTGCAGCTGTTTAAATACATATGACTTTTGGTTGCTGCCAGACTAAAATTGGCTGGACAATGGAGTATATATTTTATTATTATTCACTAATGGCAAGTTTAAAAGGAAAATAAGATTTTTGCATATTCTGATAAGAGATACAACGTTTTCTTCTGTTTCTAGATTTTTGGGGCTCAATTTCTTCATTTTCTGAATAAAGAAAGCCACTTGGGCAAGAAAGGGGTTGTATGTTGAAGAAACCACTAAAGATCTAATCAATATGAGATCTTTGGGAGTGCCTTTAAAACATTTATTTAGGATATTATTTTGTCCCCTGTGCCATTTTCTTTTCAATCTCTTAGGAAACAATAACCAAGGGACTATTCCTAAATTTAAATCTCTATTTGTTTTCTCATAAGGAGGCTTGTAGTCCTTATGAAATAATCTTAGAAGCTATCATAGAAATTTATTTTCCATTGTGTTAGACAGCCTTTTTGTTTCTAAATCTCTGAAATCTGAGAAGTGTTTTAAAAATGAGAAAGTAAAATAGGCATAAAAAAGACATTCTGAAATGTTAAAGTCTTACTAAGTAAATTCTCCATTAACTCAGTAGACTAAAAGAGTCCACTTACCAATTTACTATTAAATCCAATATTAATCTTTTGAAAGTTGTCAATCTCTATGGGATGATGAAAGTAGCAAGAAGAAATGTGGACATTGATCAAGAATAGTTAAAATTAAAATAAGAATGGGGCTGGGAGTGTGGTTCAGTGGTACAGAGCTTGCCTACTACTGGTGAACTGCTGGGGTTCAACCCCAGGGTTAAAAAACAACAAAACCAAAACTAACCAACCACCCAAAAGAGGAGGAGGCTGAAGAGAAGAACAAGAAACACAAGAGGCGACCAAAACGTAAGCCTTTTGACTCTTTTTGATAAGTGCTTGCCTAGACCTACTGATGCCCTTCTCTGTGTCTGTCTCAGGTGTCTACTGATGTAGATATGTGTCTAAGGTGTCTTCCCTGTGTCAACAGTACATGGTATAGTCTTGTCCCAACAGGACCTGAGGCATTTTTCATCTATTCTGCCCAAGTGACAATGTACTAACTGCATACTCAGAGCTCTGCCTGGGCAGTAGGAAACTCACCCACCAGATGGTCATCTTTATCTACTCCTGAAGATGTCACTGTTTGATTTAGAAATAACCACTTCTCTTATCTGCATGTGCAATTTCAAGCCAATGTGTGCTGGTAAAAGGCTTACCACTAGGTTTCCTAGATACTGTTTCTCTTCCTTAATGTAGAGTATGCAAAAACACTCACTGTAGACTGCATATTTGTGTCTCCTCAAACTCAAATTCTCAATATGATGGTGTTGTAAGGTGAGGATCTTTGGAAAGCTTTGCATTCTAAATGTTATTACTGTCTTATAAACCAGACCCCAGAGAGCTCCTTTGCCCTATTTCCGCTACATGAAGATATAAAGTACAATGTCCGGCTACCAATGTTAGCAGACACGGAGTCTGTCAGCATGTTGATCTTGGACTTTTCAGACCCCAGAACCATGCTGAATAACCCACTTGATCTTCAGTAGTTTGTCACAGTAGCCTGAAAAGACAATGACAGTAACAGCTCCACAAGTGACCATGACAGATCCATAAGTGTATTTATTTATTTATTTTTTTTTTTTATTTACTACAGGGTCTCACTACACAGATCAGATGTGCAATGATCTTCCTGTTTTTAGCCTCCCAAGCACTGGGATTACAGGTACATGCCACTACACCCAGTCTCAATCCTTGTCTCAGTGTGCCCCAGGGGCAGGGCCAGCACAGCATGCAGGAGGTCAAACCCTGGCCCCTGCATCTGCCTAAGCAGTAGCTTTAATCTGCTGCACTATCCGGCCGGCCCCAGAAGTGATTTTTGAATGCTTAATGTATCCTAAATCCCATTCCAAGGCATGTGGGTGCAGAGAGGAATTCCTAGTCTTGCCCAGAATTTAACTGTGTTGTTTTGTTTCCCACATACCACACAGAAGCTTTCATATCACCTCTTGCTCTGGATCTCTATCCGCACGAAGAGAACTAGAGGGTGGTAGAGAGATTTTTGTCTGTTCTAGCCATTCTATAGTCACCAGTCACAGCTGGATTCTTGAAATGTGATGAGCGTGACTGAGTATTGAAATTTTGGTTGAATTTAATTCTAATTAATTTAAATTTAAATGTAAATAGTCACACGTAGCATTTATTATCTTATTGGACAGTATAGACCGCTATAGCTTACCTCTTTCCAGTCTGGAAGCATGTTTGTGTGGGAAGATTCAGTGGGGTCCTGGAGATTATACGTTAAGAACCCACAGAAGCTTTCTGATTGCATCTCCAGAGGGTCAGCAGCAGTTTTGTTCTCTAATGATTTCTAACACCCAGGGTCTCTTTTGTGCTTGTACCAAAACTAAGCATCAGTTTTGTTTGGAAAACTGGTCAACTCACAGCGAAATTTCTTGCTGCTTTTTGAACACCAGAAAAGGTCATTGCCTAATTACTCATTTTAAGGCACCCAAAAGTTTCTGCAAAGGCAAAGAAATAGAGTAGGTAGCTGTACTGATTTGTATGTGCTGGCTCTGCTGGTGTGCACCAGGAGCTGCAGGCTAACTCCAATGTGGGATTTCTCATACAGACACGCATGTATCATTAGAAGGATGCACATATGAAAGACCCAACACACACATACCTTTGAGAGGCGACTCATTCTCTCCTCATTGTCTTCCAGAGTACGCAAACTGGGAGGCACATACCAGAAACAGACATTTGTGTGCTGAGGCTACAAAGAGCAGAGTGAGATGCAAAATCAATTCAAGCTGCTGAGACTGAAAATCCCAAGGACATTTAAAACATATTTATGCATTTACAGCTTCTGATAGATTTCTTTTTTAATTTTATTTTAAAGAGAAAACAAAAGCAAAAACAAGAACAAAGACAAAAATAAAGCATAAAAATGGTACAGAATTTCAAAACAAAAACAGAAAACAATGGTTGTTCAGATTCAGAGTACAATTTGTGTTTTTCAATTGCCAGTTTCCTTTCGAGTGCCTTGCTTTCTCATTACAGAGACTTATACATGGATTTGATTTCTGTTTGAGTTCAGCAGTGCTACCCCATCATCAACTGCTTCCCACTGAGCTGGACAGCTTCTCATTTACACCAGAAAACAGCAGTGATAAGGACTGGAATTTACTAAACTTTTGAGGATGGTTGAAATCTGAATACATACCTTCCCATCAAAAATCATTTCGTAGCCTTCTCGGTTCTTTATGATATTGTATAAATACTCTGCCAGCTCCAGACACTTATCAATATGTGCTTCGAAGCCAGTAGTGCCCTATGGGAGAGAAGAACAAAGCTCAGGGGCAGCCTGGCAGTGTGGGTATGCCAGAGCTGCCAGATGAAGTGAGCCTCCCGGAGAAGGACAGTCCTGGGCCACTTTTCTCTTAGGCTGTCCTGGCCCTATCCTTTCCCAAGACTGTTTTCAGAAGCTTTGCTAACGATTATTTCGCCTTTAATGCTCTTCCCCTCAGGTGCTTCCGTTCCCTGTTATTACTGCTATCCACAGCTGACTTCTCTTCTTCCTCAGCCTCCATTTTCAAGGTCATCATTTTGATTACTCAAGGGGAAAATTTGCCACCACACTTCATGGAAGCAATCATGGGGGTCATTAATGACAGGAGGGTTGGGTGAATCTCTTTTTGCCATCAAGAAGTGTCCTCACAAATGCCCCAGGATGTCTGTTTGGCCCCTGCGCATCACAAAATTTTCCATCCCCAGACCCCATCTTTGTCCACTGATGCACCTCACAATAGAAAAATGCAGAAAGCAAACCTGAGTTTTAGCTGAACAAATGAGTGACTCGTAAGCAGCTCGTGAGTGTTCCGTTAGCCTGTCATCCTGCCAGGCTCTTTAGCCTATTCTTAGGTGATGGGAAAGTGACTCATGTCTGTGAGGGGTGAATACTGACACAGAGGTCTTTTAGTTTCCAGCTTTGGAAGCTCTAGAAATATATTTAGGACAAACAACACAACATCCTCAGGCTAGAGCTGTGTAACTAATGTCAGGACACGCTAGGGAATCACTCTTCAAAATGGCTTCCCCCCAATCTCCTTCAACATTTACAGAATACTAATGGAAAATTTAGGAGAAGACCTAATGCTCATCCTGGGAGCGCTTAAAAGTTGCCTAGCAGTAACCAATCCAACACTGAGCAAGAGGGAGCAATTGTGATGCAGCTAGGCTGGGCCACTTCTGTTTACATGTGTTCTCTCGCCTCACCCAAAGGAGGCCCAGCACGGGCCAGTGACTTGTAATGTCTGAAGCATATTTAACCTGTACCAAAGAACTGGAATGGGTTCAGAAATCTATTTTTGTTGATGATTACTATCATCGGTCGATTGACTTGAGGAGGCTGATGACTCGTGGAAAGGGCTGGGGCTGATGCCTGAAAACCCAGGCCAGCAGTTAGTCTACATACTCCATGAGCTTCTGGGTACTAAGAAAACCGGAGTTGGTTTGGCCTGACCTGGCAGCTGGGCTCCACTGACAACGGACTCTGGCTCCTATTTCTCCTACAGACGTAGGCCTGTGTCGTACAGTGCTTCTCTGGATACTCTGCTGCTATCTCCATTTCTATTGCTGCCACCCTTCACCGGCACTCTCTTTGTTCGGACTGAAGTTTCCTCATCATTCCTCAGTCAGCTTAGAGTCTCTGCTCCGCTCAGGCAATGCCCCTGAGCTCCTGCATGACCTTATTTCCAGAATGTCCTCTTCCTAGCCCTATGTCTTGAAATCTTATTTACTGTCTTGTTTAAGGCCGATGTCAAACGTCATCTTTTCATAAAACTTACTTCATTTTCAAACTACGAATGAGCTCTCTCATTCTTCATTCTGTGTCTGTGCTTCTTTCATGGCCAGTTATATTCTATCTTATACACCAGGGATTTCTGTATTTATTTTATCTGCCCAGAAAACTGTAGGGTTCTTATCACATTTCATTCAGCGTCAGATACACAATAGCTACTGATTAAAATTAATTAATATTCTAGAGAACGTGCGTGAATGGTAACACAGCAAAAAGAAGCCTGGTTTTCCTTAATACTTTTTTCTGTTTTTTTCTTATCCTTAACCATTTGCCAGTCTCTTTGTTACCAATTTTTCCAATTAGAGAGGCCAGTCTTAGGAAATCACAAAAAAATCTTGTCAATTTGTGTAACCACATACCAGCATGAAGATTTACTGTGACATTTTGATCTCTTGCTGCAGACCTACAACTTGGGGCAATGATTTTAAGGCTTATTTATTTATTTTGTCTGCTGCTGAGTTCTAACCACTGAGAAAATGTGTCAACATGGAAAATAGACATCCATACCTTGAATTTTGTAGTGACATGTGACCAAATGAAGACTTTTGTAGGAAGAATAGGCTTACATTTACTGTTAGCATCACACAGCCTCTTGCATCAAATTATCTTGGACTTGCTGGCACCCTTTAGGCTATCAGCTTCATTTGCTAGTAACAGCTTAGTTTGAAGAATGACAGTTTATACGGGAGTTTCTATTCTCCACGTGGTTTATCTTCATAAGGAGGAAACGCAGATTAACTAGGTCATTGCATTCCCTGTGCACATCTGGATTAGTGCTCTATTGTCTCTCTTCTTCAGTATTCTGTTTCAGTTGAATTTCCTTATTCCTGTGGTGATGGAAGACAGCCAACACTCCCATGGCTCTTCTTCCATGGTTGTTCTGATTACAGAACTTTTGATAGGATGATTGTCTTTACCTTTGTCCTACACTGCAGGACTGAGCTTCTTGATTTAATAGCTATCTTTCCATTCTGTAGACAAACACAGCTTTAGGTGAAAAACCAAAAGGAAAAGTTTGCCTTTTAGATGTCCAGGTGATTGAAGTTTTGCATAAGAAATTAAAAAGAATGTGTGCTCACAGGAGCGTAACACTTGTGATTTTTCTTTTTTCTTTTTGCACCCTCCACTTTAAGTAACTTTACTTCAACAATTTAAAAATAGTTCCTTTGCCTTTATTTTGCTCTTTGCCTGATCCTGCTCTTTGATTTGCACCTGATGTTCACCAAGTAAATTTTCTAAGAACCAACAGGCAGCCCCATGCTGAAGAGGAAGCTCAGATGGAAAAGGAACAGCAGGGACTAATGAACCATGAGAAACATTTTTGTGTAAATATAGCTAATGATCATCATCTTAATAAAAAAACACCACAGGAAAGACACAAAAATAATGATCCTTGAAGTAAAAAGCTCTCATACATAATGTAGAGGTCAAGCTTTCCTCAACTTACTGTCTGGTACTTAATGTCTGTAACTTCGTAATTGCCACCAATCAATTGAATACAACTTGCTCATTTTAAAACAGATTGGGAATAAAGTCCAGCAATTTATAGCTTGGACTTTTTTCTAAGTGAGGATGTCATGCCCAACAGAATAAGTCTCATATGAGTGTTGGGGTTGGGGATCACGTACATGTCTCTGTCAGGTCCTCAGCTTTGGAAAAAGGAATGAAACCTCTGACCAGCTACAGGGATGGGAACCTGACATACTTGTGCTTGCCACTTTGTCACTGAAATGTCTCATTTCATGTAGCTGCCTGACCTTAGCAACACTTGAAAAAGCTTTGGTTGGAGTAAGCACTATTATAGATGGTTGGCTGGAAGCTACCTAATCTGGTCATCCCTGAATACCATCTAAGAGTCATTTCTGCATGAAGAAAGATGATCTTTTATTCAAACTTTTTTTTTTTTTTCAGAATAGATTTAAAGTTCTGGGCCAGCCAAATAGCTCAGTAGATTAAAGTGCCTACAAGCAGGCATAGGGGCTGGGGATTCGATCCCTGGGCCTGCCATGCAGCCCCACCCCTGAGCAGGCTGAGATGGCAATTGAGACTGGGCGTGGTGGTGTGCACCTGTAATCCCAGCTTTTGGGAGACTGTAAACAGGCAGATCACTATGAGTCCAATCTAGTAGTGAGACCCTGAACACCCTGTAGACTCTTCCCCAAAATACAGAAATAAAGAAAAAAAATACAGAATAAAGAAATAAAGAAAGTAGATTCTCTAAAATACTAATGGACTTCTCTTTACATCCTTTTTTTCTTATAGTCACTCTACCTTATCTAAACCTAATGCAATTCTGTTTTCTTGGAGAAATTATGCATGTGCACACATTTGCGTGCGCGCGCGCGTGCGCGCGCGCGCGCACACACACACACACACACACACACAGTATGTAGAACTTCCCAATGTGTGCATGGTACCTACCTCTACACAGAATCCAGGAAGAAGCCACTCCCTGATCTCACGTTGATATGCTGCACTCCTACCGACCAAGTTCCCCACTGCTTTCTACTGATTGAACCCTGTTTTCTCTTTGTGCAGGCTCCTGCCTAAGCATATAGCTAAATGTGTGGCTTCCACTGCATGCACACACCCAAGAGCGCACCAGTCTCCTGTCCATCTCTCCCTGCATCAGTTTCCTTGGCAGGTTTCTCTGGAGCACCATTTTTGCCCCTGGGTTTCTATAGCACATACTGGTGGCTCTGGCCACTGCCTGGAGAGAAGTGAAGGCACTAGGCCTGTAAGGTGGGAATCCAGTCAAAATTAAAAATTAAATCATTTACTGTTGCTGCCTGCTTACATTTAAGATGAATACATCCTGTTGGAAGACTGGAGTGAGACCCAGCTGGTGCTGTGTATCACTACAGAGTTTACTTTCTGAGCAAAGGTGAAACCACCTACAAGTAAATTCTGGGATCAACAGAACTCATCCAAAAGGCAGTAGTTGGGTATTTCTGAAGTTTTTCTTTTTTGCAGAAACAGGTACTGAACTCAGGCCCTTGCGCTTGCCAGGCAAGCACTTATTCTTACTGAGCTATCTCCCCGGTTCTATTTCTGAAGTTTTAAAAATACCTCTCTCATTAAAAGTTATCTTTTAAAACATCAATAATAAATTATCATTTTTGCATTTTTCTGTTCTTTACACATACCTTTCAGGATGAAATAAACCAAACAACAATAATGACAATAAGATACCTCTTCAAAATCTAGGTAATCTACCATATATAGCAAAATAGATTTATTTTCTAGATGTGGACATTAGAAGTCACTAGGCTTACAAAAAGTTTGATTATATGCTTATGTAGAATACAAGTTTGTAGACATAGGATTCAAGAAATTGAACTTGAATCATTTTCAATTTAGCACTCAGTTATTTTAACATCATCAGAAAGTAGCTTCCTTTTATTTATTTTTTTATTTTAGTAGCTTCCTTTCAGTTGGCACACACCCACCTTTGCCCTCCACATGAGCCATAATTTAAAAACATCCACGTGGCGTCCACACTGCAGGGCCTTGTCACCAGTGTCATAGGACAGGTCGTAGTGCTTGTCTTGCTGGAAGAGGTAGGAGGCATGCATCTGGTTGCAGCTTTGCATTAATCCCTAAAAGAGAAAAGGGAAATGGTAGGAAGCTCTATGAGCTGTCCATTAGCTTTTCACTGTGTTGAGTTATAAAGGAAAAAAAAAGAGACACTGTATATTTTAGAAAAAGAAATCAGTAAGAATCAAATTTGAAGAAAAGATGGGGCCAGTGTCTAAACACATTGTCCAGGTTGCTACAGTGGGTTAACCCTGTGACTGGCTAGCTCAGAATTGAAAGTTATCAGAGGCTAACAGGACGTACTTGTACTTTTATGCTTCCTTTTAAGAAAAGGCATTTATAGAAATAAGAATAGGGGCCAGGGAGATGGCTCAGTGGAATAAAGCGCTTCCCTGACAAGCACAAGGGCCTGAGTTCAATCCCTGGTTCCACTAAATAAATAAATAAATAAATAAATAAATAAATAAAAGAAATAAGAATAAATAAAAATCATGGAGTATGATATGCCTTAGGAGAACATCCCAATGCTATGATTTTGTTGATAATATTTCAGAAGCTCTCTAGTTCTAAAAAGCACTACCAGTATGGCTCATCTGGTGTTTCCACCCATATCTAGTACAAAAATTTCATCATACAGATACTAGAGTTGAAGCCATCTCTGAAAACCATAGCTTTCCAAATAGCTAACTGCTGTCATTTTTATATGCTGAGATGAAAAAAAAAATCAAAGGCACAGCTGTTTTGGTTTTGTTAGTCCACGTTTGCAGTACAGAGTGATGACATCCATCGTGGGGAGCTGGTGCCTGTCCCCAGTACATCTCAGTCCTTCTTCACGTTCCCTTTTCTTCTCTCCACTCCTTCAATCTTTTGGTTCTCTTTCCACTGGGAAAAGATCTATCACCCTGCTTCCTATTATCTAAGAGAAATTTAAGTAAGCCTTTCCACTTTTTTAAGTTCTTCCCTCAGCAGTTAGGCTCTTGCACTGCACTTTCATACTCAGTTACTTATGGAAGCTGCAAAGGAAAGTCTCCTTGTCAGTGACCAAAAATTTGACAGGGTACTGTAACCTCACTATGGAAATGGGTGGCAAAGTGATTGACCTGTTCCAAAGGATGGGAATGAATCATACTTTTTGACTGACATAGCACCCCCGGTCTGCTCACCAAGCCTCCCCATGTTCCAATTTGTCACGAACTACTGGAAGCCTTTGACTCTTTTGTTATCTACTGTGTAATTGTAGTTTTATAAAAGCTTTGGCATTTAGTTTCTGTTCCTCTTGTGACTCATGAGGAGAGAAGAAAAGACTAAAATGATTTGCTAACTGAAGTTAAAGTAAGAGCATTTTTAAAACATTACCCAAACTAAAGCACAGTGCAGTGCAAACAAAAGCTTAGCAAGATTTTGAAAGATGGAGCACTCCAAAGGGGAAGAGCAGAATGGACTCTATCTTATAGTTTAGGCTTAACATTCTTTAGGATCCATCAAGGTATCTTTGAGAAAAGCTAAGTGCAATGTTTTTGTAATAGAGCAGCGGAAAGGTACTGAACTTGAAAAAGAATGTTCACTCAAAGGCCATGGAAGTGGCAATTACACCAGGTGCTTCTATTTTATTTTAGGGTTACAGAACTTCGTACTGTTGTTCCCCTGGCTCTGTGAGGTCAAAATGCCACTTATTTGTCACAAAGTGCCAGTGCTGTGATTAAATCTGAATACTTATGTTTTAGTTTAGAAAAACAACTCACAAATCAACATCTTTTTCCAAAAAGAAAAAACAAATGACATGCATGCCAGGCACACTACCACTGACATAAATGATAAATTTTTAAATAGGTAAAACATGCTTAAATATAAATGTATTTTTCGAAAAAGTATGGCAGAAAATATTTTAAAACAGAAATAATGTTTAATCTCTAAACGACAGAAATTTGGGTGAGTTTAGATTTATTTATTATGGTCTATACTGCCCAAATTTTCTAAGATAATTATGTCTAATTTTATAATTAGGAAAAAATGAAATATTTTTTAGGCAGCACGTAAAGGTGTTTTAACAACCCATTTGAGTCCAGCTGCTTCATTAATTCTAACAATCAGGTTAAACTAAAGCTCCTTATTTTGGGTTTTATCAACAAAATGAGCAGAGCAGTGTGGAGACGTGACTCAGACTGCATCGTGGCCAGAGAGCCCCTGGCCCACACTGAGCATCCACAGAGAATGACTTTAGGCTTCATGCACAAAAACACTTGGAATGAAGGTGGTCACTGCTTGTTTTCCTCCTTACTGGTTAGCACACATGTGGATGCCTTATATTCTAAGTGTGGTATTAAATATTAAAAGCAATAGAATTGTGAGATATATAATACATAGACTCATGCACATCTACACATCTGAATGCCAACACTAATCTTTATCCTGTGTCAGGCATATTTTCTCTTAAGGTAAAAACTATATTTTTCTCATGGTAAAATCTGTCTCTGGTCATATTCCAGTAGAAAACTGGAAATTTAGTATTTTTAAGAGGATCGCAGAGGGTCCCTGATTAGGGGACACTGAGTAGAACAGAAGGAAACATGGAGATGATAAAGCCAAAGTTTTGTTGTGAAAGTGGAGATCTCCAGCATTCTGGTGCCCTCCACCCTCCCTCTGGCAGGAGCACAGAAGAGCCCTCTATGGGAAACGTGAGCAACCGCAGTGGGAAGGCCCGCGACCTTAGTATTTAGAGAGAAGGTCACACACAGACAGCGAACTTGGCCCAAGGCAGAGTCGGGAAGGACGTACCTCCTCTCTGACCAGGAGAGCTGAGCACTGCAATGGGACGCCCATCATCTTGTGTGGATTCCACGTCACAGAGTTGGCCCTAAAATAAGCACATCATGTGAGAGGTCGGCACTCCATGTTGGGCTCAGACTGCTAAGGTCCTACGCAGGAATACTATAAGGCTTTGGTGTGATGGCACCGTTTGTCACACTCTGGGGCACCACTCTTCCCAAGCATAAGGCAGGCTCTCAAATGTGCGACTTTTCCTCGTGTAGAGATCCAGACTCAGGTGTGCATTCCCTGGCTGGGTCTCTTCCCCCAAGTTTCAGAAGAAGCATCATTCTGCTGCCCAGGTAGTCATAGGCCTCTCTCGAGTGTCTGGGATTACTGAGTTCTGGTCCCTGACTTTGGCCAGCAGTGGACAGAGCACCGGGCATGTGAGAGAGCGTATCACACACTTCCACTGACCCTCTTCTGATGCCACCGCAGTGGCCTGGAGCTCAGAGGGAACATCCATTCCTCAGCACTGTTTTCCTCTGTCCTCAACTCTGTTTCTCCTTATTCCACCAGTGCATGGATGTGTTTCTCCTGAGAGGCTCCTAACTAGCCTCCCATTTCCACCTATTCCCTGAACTAGACCTATCTTTGAAGATCAAGAGTTAGCCATGGTGTGGTTGCTTCTGCAGAGCTGTCTGGTTGTTCGTGTCCTCATAGAACAGAGAAACATGGTGTGCGCCCATCAGTAACTGTGACTCACACAACAGTGGTGCAGAGCTTGAGGATCCACGCTATCTGATAAGTCTGATCCTCTCTCTTCCTCTCCCTCCCTGTCCCTTTGTTGCAGCACTGGGGATTGAACTCAGGCCCCTCACACTGAGCTACAGCCTAAATCCTTTTTAATTTTTATTTATTTTGAGACAGAATCTCACTAAGTTGCTCAGAGTAGATTCAAACTTGCAACTCTCCTGCCTCAACTTCCCACAGATTTCAGGTTTATGCCAGCATGCTTGGCTAAAACTGTGGAGTTTCAATTTCCATCTCTGCAGCCTCATTCAACTTCCCTCAACTTCTTTCCCTCCCTCTCACTGGGCTCATTCAATCCCCCTCTTCCTCTGATTCCCAGGAAAAGCATCTGCTCTCACCCTGAACCCCACACTCATCAGCAAGGTGAGTCTCTGTATGGCTCTTCCAGAAGAAATGAGAAGGTGGGAAGGAACCCATTCATCCATTTGATGCATGGCTGAGGTCAACCAGCCTGTCGGACACTTACTGGCCCAGGAATCTTATCTGAGTCAATCTTATCACAGTCCAGATCATCTTTCTTTGATTCTGACACTGGCGATTAGACACACAGAAGGGTGGAATTTAGGAAATACATGGAGGACTGGAGCTGGGAAATCATAGGATTACTACCCATGGAGAGAGGATTAAATCACATAACTGTTTTACTGAAAATTTTTTCTAGCTCTATGAAACTATCCCAGAATCAAGAAACCTGGGCGCTGGAGCAGTAAGTAATAGTGGTTACTAAAAAACAAGGAGTTCAGGAGCCAGACAATATGGATCTACATGCGTATTCCATCATTTCCTAGCTGAGTGACCTTGAGCAAGTTATTTAAGTTCTCTGTGAATGATGTCTTCACCCATAAAAAAGAAATAATAAGCAGTTCAACTATGCCTAACACACAGGGCACACGAAGTAAGGTGGCTATTGCTCCTGATTGTATCCCTGACACAAGCTTCATGGTTCTGGGCTTGTGGACACCATAATTCTACACATTTTGTAATACTTGATTACTCCACATCTGGTCCTGATAACTCAGCTTTGTCAATAAGGATGTTAGGTAGGACAATAAAACAGCTGGCTCCCATCCCTGAGATTGTGTTTATTTCCATGCACTGCTGTGTCTTTTTATGTTTATCTTTTTAGATCAAAGCTTCAAAGGACTGCAACCACCTGTCTCTGAATTTTCTGTCTTGCTTTTGTCTCAGAGGCATGAGGATGTCTCATCAAGATGTCAGCATGCTGGCAGAATGACTTGATGACTGGCCTTAGTTTGTTTGAGAAATGCTACCAATTTATGAAAAACAGCCCCAGGTTCATTTCCAAATGTTGTGCTGTGGAATTCAGTTTTGCAGCTTCTGTAGCTTTTTGTAAGTAGAATGAACTACCTCTTCTAGGAAGGCCATTGGAAGACATATCTGTACCTTATTTGTACATCAAAGGAGACCCCGGTGAACTCATTTACTTGCCCCTATGCATCCTTCCAGGCCTAGTTCTTCCCTTCTATAGTCTATGCTCCTGGGACTACCTTCCCAGTGCATCCAGCTCCCCAATGCCTGTTGGTATCTTTCTCTCCTGATGTCACCTCTCACTGCCCTATTTTTCTGTAGTCTGGGGCAGCTACTCACCTCCCTCCCTGTCCCTCTGACACAATCTTAGCTGCTCTCACTTATTCCTGCACCTGGGCAGACAGGTGTGACCTCAGAGCCTCTAGCTGGTCCCTGGATCCTACCTCCTCTCTCATCCACTACTGTCTTTCTGAACACAGAAATATCACTCCTCTCCCAAACCTGGTGATGGTTTATAGCTGAAATCCTTCATCTTTTTGTCCCCACATAAGGAATACAATATTCTACCCACAACCATGGCTCATGTGGGCTTGATCCTGAGCTCAGGCTCTTTAGTACATGGGCAGTATACCCCATGATTCTTACTTGGTGTTGTGGTAGGTCCAATTCCAACCTTCGTACTTTCTGCCAGCTTCCTAGTCATTGCCACAAACCACTTCAACTTTCTGCCAACTCCTCTCAAATTTCTCCAAGGACCCTGTATTCTTTCAGACTTCAGTATCTCTGCTTTGCAGCCTCAATGTTCTCATGTGATGACACTAGTTTGGCTCCACCACAGATGTGTGGTGAAAGCTCCCTGTAAAGCTGCTGTTTAGGACAAACTATTTCTTCCTCTGTGCTCTTCAACCAGTTCACCAGGACCTCAAGCCTTAAAGCCTAGAGAGTGTAACACAGCAAAGGACCATTACAGGTAAGCAGCAGCCTAGACGGGCACTAAAGAAGAGTTGGCTTGCAATGTGGGGATGCCCTTTGGACTACTAGGGATCTGGGCACACCCTGTCAGAGATGCCAGCTCTAGAATTCTGAAAGTGCTAGCAGCAAAGAAGAGAGTCACCTTCTGAGAATCTGGAGGGATCTCAACGGAGATCCCAGGCAGGGTTCCAGGTGCTTGGACATTTTATTGTGAGGAGGGCATTAGGGAGTCTGCTGTTACTCTCTAGGAACCTTTGAATTTAGACACAAGGATTGAGCCTGGATTTCTTTCACTTTTAAAGTAGGTCCTAATATTTGGTTTGTGATGTTTAGGAGAGAGTAATTCCTTCAAGAAGGACACATGTCTTTCCTAAATGTAAACCCAAGCAGGTTATGCTGTAGCAGGGCCCACTAGGCCCATAACCATATACACCAAAGAAAGCCCCTTGCATTAAGAAGCTGGCGAAGTACAGTCTCAGGTGGCTGTGTAGCTAAGGAGGCTCTGTGCTGATCAGAATGCTAGCCATCCTCTCATTTTTAGGGCTTTATATTTCACTATTTTGTAGATTTAAATATAATATGCTCTCAAGAATTACACCAGGAAAAACACAGAGGATTGTGTATTCCATGATGAATGTGCTGAACTTTGCTATCAAAGTAGTCTGTAGTACAAAAGCACATTGGGGTTTTATTTTTCTGAGCTTCCAGCTGGGTAATTTAGTGAGCTCTCAAGTGAAGCAGACTCTGTGGCACTTGTAGCCACAGGTGGCATTAAAGGTAAGACAACAGGTGCACCAGTCAGAAAGAAACTCACAGGAGAGAACGTGCCTCTCAAAATCCCAGACATTTAAGTGTGTGTGTGTGTGTGTGTGTGTGTGTGTGTGTGTGTGTGTGTGTATGGTTGTAGCGATTAAACCTAGGGCCTCAAAAATGCTAGGCATAAACTCTGTCACTGAGCTATGCCCAAAAGCCCTAATCCATGAATTTAATTCATGTTCTGATCATTAGAGCAGGCAACTTCCAAGTTGCTTCTCTGTTTCTCTCTGTCTCTGTCTCTCCATCTCTCTGCTTCTCTCCCTCTCTCCCTTCCTTCTTTCCTCTCTGCCTTCCTCTCCCTCCTCTCTCCATTGTTTCTCCTTGTTTCAATCATTGCCTCTTGCTTAAGCCTCTGGTTTCATTTAGGTCTCCATGACAGAAATGGATCAGGCTTAGCAGAAGCCCAAAGGATCAGAAGCAGAGGCCTAGAACTGACTGATACTGGGATGAAGACCTACTGGTCCCCAGGGCCTCTACACCTATATGGGGCCTGCAATCAGGGCATGGATATCTCCAGGGGCTTAACCAGCTGTCCCCAGTCCACACCCTTCCCTAGCCAGCAAAGTCAAGGACAGTCACCCTCTGATGTAGGGTGTAGCTGTCCTGTCCTGATCCTTCCAAGCCTTCTTTCCACTAATTCAGCATAGTTTTCTTGGCTCCATCCCTTCCTTCCACACTTGTGGGTTTTCTGCATGTGAGCCAGTATGGGTGTCACAGAGCAGACTCCACACATGCCTCTGGCTTAGGCACCCTGCATGGTCAGTGGTAATAGATGCTCCAGAGAATAACAGCCTGAATCCTTGTTCTGGAACAGGAATTGTGTGCCAAGAGGTCTCCAGGCAAAGCCAGTGTAAAGCTTTCCCTGGGCAGCATCTGGCCACTTGGCAGGGCATGGTGGCATCTGGCAGCCTTTGATGAATTCAGGCTGTCTCGGTGGCCTGGAGTGCCAGAGCTCCCTGGTGTGGCTGACCTGGCTAATGTGCCACGTTGGGGTGGGAACTCTGGCCTTGCTCTGCCTCTCGGCCGGAAGTGCCTGAGGCCGTGTTTCACATTCTGCATTTCTCCCCTTGGACCTAAAAACAGTTTATGCTAATCAAATATTACTTTCTGTATTTTTTGCAGCTTTTTCTTAAAGGTCTATGTCTTAAAGCTCTATTTTTCAGCATCAGTCAGAGCGCTGTCAGTAAAAAGGATATTATGAGAAAGAAACCATAGGATGGTGTTATTGTGTGTCTGACTTTAAGTGAACTGGCTATATTAAATCCCAACTTCAACTTTCAACCTTGATGAATTATGAGATGCTTATTTGCTATGAAAAATAATGTGTTGATATTGTCAAAGGAATGGACAATATTATTTTAAGAAACATGAAAGTTATAGATCTTCTGCCTAGAAAAATGTAGACTGCCTATGAGTTCTAAACACTTTTGATGACTAGTGCAGGGACCCCAAGAATAGACCCCACATAGAAAATTCTGTTTCTGAGAGACATTCTGCCCAGCTCACTTGATGGGGATTAGATTTTATTTTTTTTTTGGTGGTTTATATATTCTGTACCTAAGTGCAACATCACACAAGGCTACACACAAAGCACAGGGCAGAGTACCCTACCTGCCATTCCTGGAAAGGGAGCAGCATTTGCTTTTCACATTGGTCTTGCAACATCTTACATTGTTAACAAGAAAAATGTGTGTACCTCTCCACACCACTCAGCTTCCACTTGTGTTTCCGGGACATCAGTAATCCCCCACCCCAGGCTGCCTGAAAAAGAAGATCAAACAAAGGAAAAAGGAGCAGGTTTTCATAACCATATTTTGGTGTCTTCCAGAGTACTAAGTCTCAGGGTAAAACTGATCTTCCTGACCTTAGGCAACTAACAGGGGTTGGACACCTTCCTCTGGTGCAAGACCATAAAGTTCAAGTTGGAGTATCATTCTAAGATTCCAAATTCTGTTCTCTTATTGACATAGGTATAAGGAGCCAAACAGGGGCACACTTCCTCAGTCCATATGAGTTAGACAAAGACCCTCTTTGTACCTCATCACCACCACTGTCAGTTCTAGTGAAGTCCGGGTTCTCAGAATGAAAAAACTGTATGGTCATTCTGTATGTAGAGTAGCTGAGGAACCCATTAAACAGTTTTTAGGTTGCAATTCAAAATGGCCCAACACAGCACTGCTCAAAGTGCTGGCTCATAGAGCACAGAGATCTTGTACTAGAATATATATCAACTATGGCTTCCTTCACTGAGAAAATCTTGCCATGAAAATAAATCAGCCAATCCAAACGATGTGCTTAGCTGTGATGGTTTATAATCGGTGGTGGTGGCATAAGCTCTTTACCTCATCTTAGGTCATGAGCAAATGATTAAGAGATGGCAGCTGATCTCCAGACCATGCTTTGAGTAATATGCTGATCTTAACTTAAATCTCTTCACTTCATCCCTTCAAGAAATGTCAGCTTTCTCATTTGAAAATGGCACACTTCTGTTAACTTTTAATATAATTAAAACTTCAGTCAAAGCATCTCAAATATAATTTAGCTTCTTAGTTGATCAAGACAAAAAAATTTGAAATTTAGTAGTCAATATTTCCTAGTAAATTGTTAACCCAGCTTTCCCCTCTAATTACATGAATACCTAGCTTGAGCCTGAGTTTTCACCCACTGGGTTTTCTAAATAAATGCAAATCCCTTCACCTATTCCCCTTCTTTGGCGGCACTGAGGACTGAACCCAGATCATTTGCATGGAGCTATGTCCCCACCCTTTTTAAAATTTTAATTTTGAGATGGGATCTTGCTAAGTTGTTAACTTGTCCAACTGGGTTCAACTGTGGTCCTCCTGCCATTAGGAATATAGATTGGCATATGTGCGACTGTATGTAGATTATACTCCTCCAAGGGCTCTATGCATTAAAAAACCAAGCATTTGGCTCTAGTACTGGTCATAGAAGTAAGAATACTTTCCTACTGGAAACCTTAAGACACAATCAGCCTCAGGCTACTTCCGGCAAATACTTTTACCCTGTGAGCTGTGTATTCCTTAAGGGGTACTTACATCCACGTGCATCCAGATCTTGTACTTTTTGCAGATGTCAGCCACAGCTAACAGAGGATCGAATGCTCCATATACGGTGGTTCCAGCTGTGGCACTTACAAGGAAAGGAACAAATCCCTACACAAATGAGAAAACCCCACATAAGGCAAACAGAGGTTCAAGGCTTCTTTTAATAAACTGATTAGAAGCAATGGAAATCTTTCCCCTGCCATATACATATCTGTATATCTGAAATCTTGCATGGTTCAATATCCACACCCCAAATCTGCATTCTCCAGATCATTCTGGTAAACCCAACAGCTGCCTTATGATAGCAGACATTGAGTTCTCAGGAACGAATATTCTGAGCCAAAGGTTGTCAGTGATGTCCACAAGCCATTTATTTATACATTTCTGGTGGCCTTTCTGGCCTTGTTAATCTTTTTGCTCATTTCTAGTCTTCCTCTTCACAACAGAAGCTCTGAGCTTGTACGTTCTCTATTGTGAGCAGCTAGAGGAAGAACAAAAAAAGTCTTAGAGGAGAGTTTCCATGGAGCTAAACGATAAGGCAGGACTTTGATCCATCTGAGTAGTCCTCAGTCTGTCTGGCCGTGGCTAAGTAAAGATTGATACATTTGAAAATAGGCAGAAAAATGCCGTAAATAGGATTAGTCTAGTCACTTACTCCATAATGATGGTATCCTGCTGGTTTACAGAACATGATTTTTAGAAGTTGGTCTTTATGTGGCAGCCAAGGCTTATTCTTATGGCTTATGTTATGGAGGAAAAATAATTACACCTAAGTTTACAGTAACAAAATGCATATGTATATTTCTAAAACTGGAACAAAAGAGTATATTCACTAAAAATTAAACAGAATTTTTAAAGTCAAACTTTCTGACTTGCAAACCAGTCAGAGATGGAAATGATTTTCCTGAGCTTTGTGGCAATCTTTGTCAAGTCTTCAGAACGTACTGCTTCTAAAAAAGAGCTCTAAATTGCTGCCTACAAAATTAGATCTATGGAGAATCAATCATCTCAGCATGTGTTCAGGCAGAAAAAACTGGTTCTTTTAAATAACTGTACAATTGTAACTCACATGCTGCATGAATATTCTGGTATTTTCCACCTATGAAATGATCTTCAAATGTGTTTCCTTAGTGTGCACACTCAGCATATTCAAAGGCAAATGCATCAGAAACTGTTACAATATCTCTGCATAAGTCATGTATACAGCAACTTAATCTTTCCTAAAACCTGTATAATTCTTAAATGTTTTCTTTAGAAGCTGTACATAGCAGAAAGAAGCAAATAATTATTGGATACAGAGAATATTTTTTAAAGCTGGGAGATTTGAAGTCACTTTTAAAGTTTTTTATTGTTCAAAGAGAATAAAGAAATAGTAAAACCAATGACAAATGATACAGAATTTCACAAAACAATATAATAGGAATTCAACAATGGTTGTTATATTGTGTGTTGTTATCCTCAAGCTATCTGTGAAGTTTGGATTCTGCTTTGGTGTAGGCCTAAAATGTTCCCTCAAGGTCTGGGACTTTGGAAGATGAGTGGACCATAGGCCACTATACCCATGAGTGCACTAATCCATTGATGAGCTCATGGTTGAATGTGCTGTTGAGCTGTGGGGCCTGGTTAGAAGAGAGCAGACCCTGGGTTGTAACCTAGAAGGGTGTTTTCTTGTCCCTAACTCCCCCTTCCTCTCTCAGCCCCCTCGCTGCCATGGGTGAGCTGTTTTCCCCTGCCAGGCTCTTCTGCTATCGCACGTGATGGACTGCACGCTTCGCAATCATGAGCCAAATAAACCTCTCCTCCTTTAAAGTGTGGGTATTAGCTGTTTTGTTCTAGTAATGAGAAAGCTGAATAATATAGGTTCTTTTTCAAAATAAAACCTAAGTGAGGTCTTTGATTAGAAATGGAAATACAGATCCTTAGTTCGTTATGGGCTAGATAAGATGACTACAAAAACTTACTTTCTGTTTGACTTCAAGGATTCTCCTTTCGAGATCAGATGGGATCATTTTCCCCCTGAAAGGCAAATAGGTACAGCACAGGTTTGTTGGGAATAAGTTACTGTTTCTTTGTACTCTGAAGAGTTCTATGAGCATAAAATCCAATTTTATATGACTAATAATAAAGCTCAGCTAAAACACTTGTTTGGCTCTTTCCAGGAAAAAGTACATTTCTTTCCCTGAATGATGACATGTGGCTCTAATTTCCTGGCATATTTGGGAGGCTTCTGCCCACAGTGTTTTTTTCTTGGTAGAATGGTCATGGTGTCCTTCTACTTAGTACAAAAGCTGATTTTAACTCATGCTCCTAATCCAGCTAAAATAGGCTCTATGTGGAGCAAGACATTTGGCAGTAAAAGAATAATATAGAGAAAACCCATTTTTATTCCAAATTTCTAATGAGTGTGCCCATAATTTTACATATAGATAAAACACCACAAAGAGAAAAGGCATTCTGAAACATCTGAATCAAGTACTAAGTTCCTAAAGCACCTCGTTAGGGCTTGTGCCTTGTTGTTCTTCCAAAGCCTCATGCAGTCACTGGGGCGGCTTCTAGAATGTGTGATTAATTCATGATCCAGTGCTGGGATTATGAGTGAGTGCTACACCTGGCCTGGGGCGGGTACTCTTTGCTCTTTGCTGTTTTGCACCACCATGAGCTGCTGCCCTCTGCCACATGCCACTCTGCCTCAGAGCCAGCTGAGCATGCACTGAAACCTCCACAATCGTGAGCCAAATAAACCTTGCCTTCCTTAATTTTGAGAGTTGGATATTTTGTCCCAGCAATAAGAGAAAAATAACTGAGACACACCTACATTCCAAGTGCTAAGAGCACGAAGTAGACCAAGAATTCATGGTCTCAACTTGTAAACACAGATAGGTATCAGAGAAAGAAACATCATTTTATCCTCAAGTTACTTCTTTCTTAGGGCTGGGGAGATAGCGCAGTAGAATATGTGCTTGCCTGACAAGCGCAGAGTCCTGAGTTCAATCCCCAGTACCGCAAAAGAAAACCTTTCTTAAAGTGAAAACACAGCTAATACTTTCCTTGCTTACTTTTACAACAAGCCAAATGTAGCAGGCAGGAGAGGTAGCTCAGTAGAATAAGCACTTGCCTGGCAGGCACAAGGTCCTGAGTTCAATCACCGGTACCACAAAACAACAACAAAAACAAATGTAGCTGGATGTGTGATGTCACCAGAGTTACTTAACTTCCTATGCGAAATATCTCTGGAAAAAGATAGTATTTACCGAGCTATGAGCACTGAATAAATTAATAAATTCAAAATGATTTGGAAAGTGATAGTTATTTAGTAAGTTTCAATAAATATCAGCTTTAATTGATGAGATTTTTTTATGCAGCATGACATTATCATTTAAAGACTAACAAAAACAAGCAAAGGACAGATCGAGTAGTTACACAGTAGTGCAGTCAGTCAAGTATTTTCTAAGGTTGCTAAATATTTCACTTTGAGATTATTAATCTAAGTTTTATAAAGACAACTTGGAAAACTAAGTGAGAGGTGTTATCACAGTAAGTGGCTGGGAATGCTCCTGGCATTCAGGCAGCAGTGACTGGAGCTTTCATTTTGTCACTAACTCAGTGGCACATTTGTGGATGTTCCTGTGAATCTGGGTATACAGTGAGCAGTGGGTCACGTTGTCACATCTTCTGGTGTTGTTGTCTAAGCTTTTACATACTGAAATGGTATTTTATTACAAATTAATTCTCTAACTTCTCTTCATTTTTAAAATTAATTTGAGCATTAGCATTATATAGTAAGTAGGTAGGCCAGTGATACTTTCTGTCCCTTTCATTTCAGGCCTTTAAAGGAGACGTAACAAAATAGTTGGAATGAAAAGCAGACATTAGACTCCGCGCATAGGAAGCACTGATTCAGGTGTCACTCTTCTCCAAAGCAAAGCAGTCCAATGCAGTTACTTGGGTGATGGCAACGGATTGGCCCAGGAATAGTCTGGCTGGCTGCAATGGGACAGAGGGCATTGTAGGTAGACTGTGGTTTCTGCGGCCGGGAAAAGGAGCCCCAGAAAGCATCTCCTTCCCTTTTCCCCCTACTCTTCACAGCTTGGCCTGTGGGCCTGTCTGAAAGCAGTAAGAGTCAACTTCAGGCAGCATTGGGGCCCTGCTGTCAGCAGATGCTCATTTACAGAGGATAGTCTGGTATTGTGTTCATCTTTTATGTACAGTGTTAAGCACGTTAATATTGCCATAGTTTTTGCTCCAGTGCTGATGGCTAAACCGAGGACCTTCACACTGAGTTACATCCCCAGCCTTCCCTTTTTAAAAGTTTATTTTGTGATGGGCTTTCCCTAAACTACTAAATTGTCCTGGCCTGGCTTGAACTTGTTAGCCTCAGGCTTTAGCCATCTGGAGTCCTGGGACTACAGGCATGTGCTGCCATGCCTGATGCCATAATACTTTTGTAGGAAAACACAACCCTTTTTTTTTTTTTTAAACTTTAAACAAATTTTTATTACACAGTTTGTCACATCATGCTCTTCCCTATTTTGTACACAATTGTTCTTCCACTTCCACAGAAAGGCTGCTCCTGAACTTCACATCTGTGACAGCAAGTACTGCAATCCTGACTGCAACAGAAGAGTAGAAGAAATGCCTCTGAGATTTGAGTTGAAAGAAGTACACTGGTATGTGGCTCTGGCATCCAGTTTCAGGAATGCACAAATGTTTTTGTATGCAAAACTGCACAATAAATTGTCTTAGGCATGGACAGTGATGTGGGAAGCCATTACATAGTGCAACTGAAAGCAACAATGGTGGGTGTGCCGTCTCCTTGCATCAGCCAGCATGCTCTTCTTTTCCTTCCCGTGAATTCTCTGAAGTTACTGGGGAGGATCCTGCATGTCGCTTCCTGGCCAGCTCATGAGTGAGGGCTGAGCATTGTACTAGGCCAGAACATCCACCCATGGCACCCATGGTAGGGTCCTCCTCCTCCTTAGGGATTTCTGTGACCATAACTTCAGCCATTGTCAAAGAAAGGCCACCCCCACAGCATCAGGCGGAGTAGTTTTTTTTGGCAGGAACCTGGGGATTGAACTCAGGCCCTTGCGCTTGCCAGGGAAGCACTTATTCTACTGAGCCATTTACCTGACCCCTCTTTTTTTTTTTTTTCAGGCAGAGTAGTTCTTACCACCTCTGTTGGATTAATAATTCTTTTTCTCTACCATAGTCACAGAGTCTCCAAGCAGAGGGTCATAACCAACTTCAGAGGTTACTATGAAGGATTTTCTCAACTATCAAAGATCCTTCCACAGAAGCATTCTTCACAATGGTCATCACAGGGATTTGCAGTGTTCTTTTAATAACTTCCATCCAAGGTTTTGATCTTCATTAGCAGGAGTTAAGGCATCTAGGGCGGGAGTGCACAGAAGCAGGGAACGGCTGCCGCAGCACAATGCCTTCTTCTGCAGGTGGCCCTGAAGCACTGAGGCCACTGTGACCCTGTCTTTCCTCTTATTCACCTCACCATCACTTGTCCACTAGCTTTCAGCACAGCTGCTCCATCTAAAACATTGCCAGCTGCTCAGTATCTCCTCGTGTTCACCGGTTGTGATTTCAAGTGCTCAGTGATTTCTTTAATATATTTTTCATTTTGTGCTTTATCATCTTTGCCTTTCAAAAGCATGGCATCATCTTTGATCATGAAGACCTCTCCAACTTTTCCTAAGTTGTAGGGCTGAACATCTTCAAGATTTAGGGTCAATCCCTCTTCTCCAACTACCACAGGGAATAGTAGCCATGACTTTCAGCTGGTTCTTCCTGTTGTCATCAAACCCTGGAGCTTTGACTGCAACAACCTGAAGATCAACCATTAGCCTGTTTGAAACCAGGGTACTGAGAGTTTCTGTCTCAATGTCTTCAGCAACTATGACTAAGGGCTCTTGGTAAGCATTGGCAATTTCAAGAGCAGGTACAATGGACTGGATGTGAGAGATTTTCTTCTCATTCAGTAGAACATATGCATCCTGGAATTCACAGTTTTGGCTTTTTGATGTGCTAATAAAGTACAGAGAAATATATCCTTAACCAAACTTCATGCCTTCTATAATTTCCAATTCATCATTCAAGAGTTTTCCATTCTATACTCTGATGACCACTTTCAGGCTAACCGCCCTAGGATCACATGTGATGTTGCCAATTTCTTTGTTTCTACTTGCAGAAATTGCAGCAACCTGAGCAACTTTTTCAGGGGTTATCACAGGATCAGATTGTTTCTTAAATTCAGCAATCACAGCACCAACAGCCCTCATCACACTTCTCCTGATTTCCACAGGATTCACATCTTTGCTGGTCTTCTGGAAGCCTTCCTTGACCATGGAGCATGCCAGGAAATTCATAGTGGTGCCATCCCCCACCCTCTTCTTTGTTTGTGCTGTTGGCAGCATCTTGAACAAGTTCAGCCCAAACATTTTTAGATTTGTCTTTTAACTCAATTGACTTCACAACAGCCACATCATCTTTGGTTACTTTGGGACTTCCCCAATGTAATCTACTCAGTAATCACTGTTCTTCCCTTTGGTCCCACTATAATGGTGACAGCCTGGGCCAGGAGATCGCCACCCTGAAGCATGAGCTCATGGGTGTCCATACTGAATTTCACATCTTTGGCATCTGCCCAAATAAGCTGCAGAGCCAGGACCCAGGACACTAGCCTCACCTAGCAGAACACTGCAGGAAGTCTAAGCATTTCTGCAGGGTAGCAGCGGTGGATATGCACACAGCAAGTGAGGAAGGCTGTTAGCAGCCATCTCAGAACAAAATTAAAAGGACCAAATATATAGTAAATCTATTTAGGAAAAACTGAGTTCTCTCTCTCTCTCTCTCTCTCTCTCTCTCTCTCTCTCTCTCTCTCTCTCTCTCTCTCCCTCCCTCCCTCCCTCCCTTCCTCCCTCAGTTTCTCTCACTCTCTGTGGTACTGGGAATTGAACTCAAGGCCTATGCCTTGAGCTATGTTTCCAATCTTTCCCCTCTTTAAATTTTTGAGACAGGATCTCTGTGAGATGCCCAGGGTGGGCTCAGACTTGTGATCCTCTTGCCTCAGCATGCTAGAGTACTGGGATTACAGGTGTGTACTACCAAGCTCGGTGACTAGATTGTGTTATGATAAGATAACATGCGGCTTTCATGAATCAGAGGTGTCATTCAAGCCTGTGTGGAAAACAGAGATAAACACATGGTCTTTCTAATTTCTGTATCTATGAGTTTGGACAGGAGGGAGGACAAACAATAATTTGGTTGATGGCTTCTGGCAAGAGAGAAGAGATGGGTGTAGAATGAGTCTTTCCTAGGTGCTTTGCCTTCTAAGTCCCTATGTGTTTTGTCCACTGAGGATCTCAGAGCCTGATGTGGGCAGATGGTGGAGAGACATTAGCTGGACATATACAACTACCAGGAAAAATTCAACCAGAGAATATTAATATGTTTGCTTTGTCTTAATATTTGATCTGACAGTGAGTTTGGGGACAAAACTTTCTATCTTTTGATTTTATAATTGACCAAATTATTTTAGAATATTGGTTCTTAAAACTTACTATGCATAGAGGTCACTTAAATGTTTGATTAACAGGCAGATTCTGGGCCTCATTCTTAGGGATTTTGATTCATAGGTCAGTGTAGGGTTGATGAATTAATTCATTGCATCAACATTTACTCAACACTTAATTGTGTGCCAACATTGTTTGGGATCAAGTGTGCCAGGGTAGGCAGAATAGTCTTGACTCTCTAGGATTTCTTATATGGGAGACAAACAATAAACTAATTAGTGGTCAAAAATGCATGAGTATCTTTATTTCTAGCAAACACTTAGGTGATTCTAATACAGTAGACCCAGGTCCACATGTTGAGAACCACTGCTTTCTAAATGGAATTTTTAGCTAGCACGGGAGATATTTAAAGAACCATGTGACATAGTAGCTAAGTACTTTGCATATGCCCCATGGTTTGGAGCCCTCATGGTCACAGAGCACGGAGCAGAAGGAGCTCCAGATGTAGTGCTGTTCATCCCCCGCTTGCCCATATGTCATGTGGGGTGAGAGAACCCTGGGTGACAACCAGCAGGCTGCTCTGAGGATTAGATGCTGTCTGGCTAGACCTGGCTTTTCCAAGCAAGTACTTCTCACTGCATAGGAGGCTGTGGGTGGCAGCTGATGCATCTTCTACCTCTGGCCTAAAAGCATTTCTGTAGGACGAGTGTCCATTTTTAATATGTATGCATCCAGTCTTTCTCATGATTTATAATACTGCTCTCAGTCATTAGTGCTCAGGGAAATTAGTTGTTAGCCCAAATGAGGGCTGTTGACCTGGAGAGTGCTTTGGACAAAGTGATTCTGCATTGAGATCTTGGTTAGCCACAGCTTTTAAAACATCATGGGGTGCTACAGGGTCAGAACATTCCATAAAGTAGCCAAGACAAAAATCCCAGGTAGTATGCCAGGTAGAACTATCAACAGGAAAGATTTTCTTGTGGGAAGAAAGACACAAGAACTTCCAGGATGAGCTGTGAGTTTAGATTCAGGACTATATTCTTATGGTTGCAAAGAAAAGAACTTTCTATCTTAGAAGCAGCATGTTCCAGGAGACTGCATGAAGGTATGATTTCCACAGTCACATGGACAGTGCTTGAGTCCATGCTTGGCCCTTCTGAAGCTACAAACATTTTACTAGACTTAAGTCCGTGGGGTTTGGTTCTATTCACAGAAATGTGTGTGCAAAGAAGAGAGTGAGCATTACATATTCTTGTTAAAAATGAGCTAATGACTTTATCAGACCCAAAAGCTACAACTCTTGTTGCATAGGTCCTGTTTTACCTTGGTCTTAACCATCCAGCAGAAAAGTATAAAAACAAAATATAAGAAGTAAAGCCATGTTGTTATGTTGAACTGTAGGGGACTCAGGTCAACAATTTCTGACATTGCCAGTCAAGCGGAAGACCCAACACTATTATAGACCACTGGACTCCTTTAGAATATTTTGCTGAGTTTATACACCTATAATATTCAAAGAAGGGAACTTAACCAAAAAAGGGTATACAGATGAATGTCCATTTTGTATCTGTATATTTAAATTGGTTAGGATAGATATATAGTTGCATTCTCTTAATGAATAGAGGGATTTGTTCTAATGGTGTTTGTAAATAGGATATCATGTCCGCATCTTGTACAGCAATTAACCACTAGGAAGAATGTATGCATGTGTTAATTATTGAAACTGTCCTACCAATTTGATTTGAAACTGTCTCATTGCTATTTGTTTCTCAATAAAATTATGGAAAAAAAATTTAAAAATGAGCTAATGTTACCCTCTGGACAACAATGGTCATATATGGGCTGCTGTTGTCAATACCAACTCCAGGGCAGCAATAGTGAGTAGCCAGTTTTACAAGAGATCATTATGCAATGCCTAATACATGATCCCTATCATCCTGCTGACACTCTGAGTGTTATCACTGTGCTTACCTGGTGGATGAGGAAACTCAGAGTGAAGGAGGAAAGAGGGAGTTGAATGTGGCTAAAGACTTGGAATATGAAATTAAAGAACTGAGTACCTGACCCAGGTTCAGTACTAATGTGGATTAGAAGATTTTAAAGTTCTTTTTATTAACATATGAAATGATAATAGTATTCATGAAGTTTGTAAGAAGTTAAAATAGGATGTAGCATAAAGCTCTGCCTAAACCAGGCTTGGTGGTGCACACCTGTCATCCTAGCACTGTCAGAGGCAAGGCAGGACTGTAAGTCAGAGCTCAGCGCAGGTCTTGGCTCTCTCAAAATAGAAAGTAAAAAAGGGGGCAGGATGTGGCTGGCGACATAGCTCGGAGTGAAGCCTGGGACTTAATCCCCATTACCACAAACCCCCAAAACACTGCTCAGCATATAGGCACATTATTCTCACTATTCTCATTTTTATTGTTAGCAACAGTACTAACATTACGGCCTGAAGAATATCATAAAGCTAACAGGAAGCAGATTTCAAATCTTGAACTGTCTGATATCAAAACTCAGAGATTCTTAGTCCTATACAAACACCTTGTCTAAGAAGAAAGTTTTTAGTTTGAATTCTAGAGCTGGTTTTGTGAAAGTTACTTGAAATCAGTAGCTCCTTAACTGATGTTAGCACTGGCTAGCAACACAAGGAAAGCATGCAATCTCATCCTATAACATACTGCTTTATCATTTTTTGATACTGTTGTTCTTACCATCATAACACTCAAATGCTACAAGAGTAACAGTAACCTGCTGATCTTTTTCCCCACTTCTTTTTGCTTTTAAACTACTCAGTGCTAAGCAAAACTATGTCTCTAACAAGATAGCAATGTAAGAAGAGCAAGAGGAGTTCATGGACTCAAGTGAATTTTCAAATTTCCCAGAATATGCTCTGACTAGAGAAATAGCACAGACTGATAAGAAAAAAAAATTTGAAGATGAATTGCAGAGTAGCAGTAAAATTTATCAGAGATTCCCTGGGGAAAGAGCTCCTATAAATTTACATGTCTACTGAGAACATGGTCTGTCCTAGGAAAAAGTAAATAAACAGAGAATTTAATAAGTGCTTATTAAGTAAAACACATAAGACACACAAGCTTAAATATTGTATGGTTTCTCTTATATGAGAAATGCAAAAAAAAAAAGAGCAAAATGAAAGATAGATAACAAGTAGGGAGATCATTCTCATATGGAAGGGGATCAAGAGACAAGGTGGGAGAGGAGGGGGAAGGGAGGGGAAAAGGAATCAAAGTGAGCTTTGTGGGTGTACCAAGTCCACATGAGGAACATAAGCAGCATGGGCCACAAACACGTACTAGTGAATGAATGCATTCCAGAAGCAACCCCTCTGAAGAGTTTTACCATACTTACAGTGTGCTTTCTTGGTTCCTTTAATATATAGCTCAATGTGGAAAAAAAATTAACTGCAATAATTATCCATAGTTTTCTATTTTAAGGTTTGATTTCCAATATGCACAGTAGAATTGCTTAGCATTGTGATCAGGTTATGCGATCAAGGTATTTTTAGTGATTGCTATATATAGTTCTAGTATAATTTATTATTATTTTTTTACTTCTTCCAAAGTGTTTGCTTGCCTTTACTCACTGCATGTGACAAGTGACATGCATTGGAGTTCAGTCTTGGTGTGGTAAGGAGCTACCATCCTTTTTTTTTTTTTTTTTTCATGAAACTGCCTTATTTTATTAGTGGGGTCCTAGTACTAGAGCTAACAACACTGAGGGAAAATGTTCGTGTGGGCAGGAAGATGGGTTGAGCTTAGATCACTTCTCCAAAGTACTGTCTCTCATCCATGAAAGTGTTTTTGGAGAACAGGAAAAAGACAGTGATAGCTTAGTGGATTAAAGTGCCTGCAAGCAGGTGCAGAGGCTGGGGGTTCAATCCCAGGGCCTGCTGTGCTGGCCCCACACCCGGGGTGCACTGAGACAGCACTTGAGACTGGGCATGGTGGCCTATGCCTGTAATCCCAGCTCTTGGGAGGCTGTAAAAAGGCAGATCACTACAAGTCCCATCTAGTAGTGAGACCCTGAACACCCTGTAGACCCTTCCCTAAAATACAAAGAAAAAAATGTGATACGAATTTAACTTTCTGTTTGAGAAACCATACTTGGCTATTCTAAATTTCTTTTTTCTTTTGATTTTTATGGAAAAGTAAAACAATGTTTCATAATCAAATAATAGGAGAGTAACAACAATTATCACCCTATGTATCATTATCATCAAAGTAGTTACTCGGTGCAAGATATAAACCAAAAAGATTCTCACAGAAAAGAAATAGGCAATAATGCACACCTTTTTCAGTGAAATAAGGTAACTATTATTACAAACGAAACAAATTAGCATATAGGTTGAAATATTTTTAAGACAGTGTAATATGCAATTTGGGGAAGTATTTGAGCTTCTCCCCACTTCCTACTTATCTCTCTTCTAAATAACTTTTGAGGCCAGGAGAAACAAAAAATGACAATTGTAAAACATTAAAAATTAATGATGAGGGCCAGGGAGATGGCTCAGTGGAATAAGCGCTTCTCTGGCAAACGCAAGGGTCTGAGTTCAATCCCCGGTTCCACCAAAAAAAAAAAAAAAAAAAGAATGATGTGAAGATACTACATATAAAAACATGAAAAGCATCCAAAAATATTTTCAGGGGAAAATGTATCTCTAAATGCTTTTGAAATTAAACAGAAAATAAAAATAACTAAGGTTTAATCAAAGAAGCTAAGGAAACAATATAAAACAATGTAGGCTGAGAGAAGGAATGAACTTTTTCAGCAAATTAGAAAACTTAATAAAGTAAAATTAAATGCTAAATTAAAAATCTGAGATGCTAGAAAGATCAATGGGCACACAAACACCTGATTAGTCTAATGAAAAGAGAGAAAATGAGTGATTTAAAATATGGAGAGATGTTATAGATAAATAAATCTTAATATTATAAGAGAATTTTAGCTAAAAATTTATGCCAATCTTATAAATTTTGAGGAGATATGTAATTTTTATCAGGAAAATATAAATTACAAGAATTGATTCAAAAATACCAAAAATTTGAGACTGGGTATGGTGGTGCATACCTGTAATCCTAGCTTTGGGGCGGCTGAAAACAGGAGGACCACTAAGTCCAAGCTGTGCAGTGAGACCTTGTACCAAATACCTTAAATTAAACAAAACAAAACAAACCCCAAAACAAAACAAACAAACAAAAAAAACTACCAGGAAGTAAATGGGAGAAATTTTGCCAAGAAACAAACAAAATCTACCATTAAAACTGTAAGGCTCATATGTTTAAGTAGTGAATTTTAATAAGTCTACTACTGTGAGACAATGTGTTTTAAGCTTGACAATAAGAAGCCGCAGAATTTATTTTTTTAAATTTTCACATTCTAATTCTAGGTTTATTCAATTCCTTTACTCTATATGACAAAGTACAAACACAATCTTATCTAAAATACTATGAAGCTACAAAACTCAAGTTTTATAGCACTGACTATACAATAAAAGTCACAAAAAGCAATATACATGTTGCAAGATAACCTGCAAGATCATCATTGAATAGCAGGTGAAGCGGGGGTGGCTCATGATGATCTGCAAAGCTGGTCCTCAAACTGCTCCTCAACATTTCAGAGTAAAGGAGACAAATGGGGTAGGGATGGAGGTGAGAATATGAAAAGACAGAACCATTTATGGCAACTAAAAGGGAGGGTGTTCTCTCTCTGGGTATTTGATCCTAGGTGCTGGAGGACTCAAGCAGGAACCAAAGGGTCAGGCCTAGTGAGATGGGAGATTGGTCCCCAAGGTGTGGCCAGACTGCAAACAGTCCCAAAATCATCTGGAAAGGATGGGGCACTCTGCCACCTGGAGGCTTGCTCATTCCTACAGGACCTGCCACTGAACAGACTCTCAGAAGATGGGTGGGAATGGGTGGACTTCCTAGACAGAAACTGTGGGGTGCTTTTATGGCCACAGACCTAAACCAACAGCACTTCTGCAGCCAGAACCCGCCTTAAGACCAAGTGTTTCCATTGCTGCCCTTGAAGTCTGCCCGAGTTAGGGATCCACTTTAGGCTATAGAAGTGACAAAACTGAGCTGAGTGAGATATAAGTTACAGGGATGAGCGTCTTACTGGGAAGAATTGGAGCTAGAGCAGCTCCTCTGGTGGCAGCGGCCAGGAGAACGGGGGCCGCCTGCGTACAGGGGACCTGCATCTTGGGGAGCATGACCCTCTCCTCATCTGTGGGGGTGACCTGCGCCACATAAGAGGTGGTGGCAGCATTCTCCTGGGAGGGCTGAACCATCAGGGCAGTGGCCTAGGCCGGGGAGCCAGCACAACAATAGCAGGGATCTCCCGATCAAGTTGTCCTCCATCCATTTGCTTCAGTGCTTTCTCAGCTTCGTCTGGATTCTCAAACCCCACATATGCATAGCCTTTGGATAGATGAAGATGCAACTTTTCTACAGGCATTTCAATCATTTAATCTTCCCATAGGTGGACAATATCTCCATGATGTGGTCCTTAGTCACATTCCCGGTAAGCCTCCCAATGTGCACTGAGGTGGGTTTAGGGGAAGGGCTTCGCCTTTTCCTCTTTTCTATCTCTTTAGGTGGTTTGGATTTGGAGGGGGAGCGCCGCCTTGTCATGTGTGCACCGAGAAGGGCCTGGAGAACCACAGCAGCTGCTGGAGCTGGAACTTCGAGGTGCACTGGAGCTTCCAGAATGGCTGGATGCCAAGAGGAACTGGGGCCGGTGCTCGAGCCTGCGCTGGTACTAGAGCCTGAGCTAGAAGTCGAGCTTGACCGAAACCTGGTGCTGCTGCTTCCGCTGGAAGCACTGCGCCTCCTCTGGGTCTTATCCCTGCCGCAGTCCTTCTCACGAGACTCCTTGGTGGCCCCTTTGTCTTTAGAGCCATCTTTGGACTTCTCATCAGAGCGGTCCTTTCGTTTGGTAGGAGAAGGAGCCCTAGTGCTGGACTTTTTAGTATTTTCTTTGACTCCTAGCAAGCCCTTCTTTTTCACTCCTGATAAATCCATTCTCTCCTTCTGAGGTGTCCAAAGCAGCAACGCTGGCCTCACTTATCTGAAATCTCACTTCTAACTTGAGTCTGAGAACCGATCCCTAATCGATTGCAATTTATGCCAAAGAGCAGCTGCTCTCCAGGCAGTCTGGTGTGGCGGCCTCGGTCTCTGCCCCGAGTGGAGAGAAGGAGGATGCCACGCCCCCGGCGGCCCCCAATTCAGAATTTACTTTTTGAAGTTAGATGACTTAGAAAGCAAAATCTATCAAATATATCCCAGTAAAACCTATAAATATATCTTACAAATATAGCTTCTGAATTTTATATTAGAAAATATAATCCAGAAGGAAATTAAAAGATAAACATAGAATTTGATGCCAGAATGAAAAGTGGGGGCTGGAGAGATAGCTCGGCAGTCCAAGCGCCTGCCAGGCAAGCACAAAGATCCAAGTAGGACCTCTTGTACTGCATGCCATGCTGGCTGGTCACCAAAACTGGGCGTAATGGTGCACACTGGTAATCCCAGTGATGGGGAGGCTGAAACAGGAAGATCACTATGAGTTTGAACTGGGTGGTGAGACCTTGTACCAAATAAATAAATAAGCAAATTAATTAATTAATTAAAAGAATGACTATGTACAAACTATTAGTAAATCTTTTTTTCAGCAATTCATTCAATAGATCAGAGTGAGAAAGTCAGAGTGTTATCTCGATTTATTAAAAAAAAAGATTTCATGACAGTTATCATCCATACCAGAAGAAAAAGAAGGGATAAAGGAAAAGATGGCAAAACAAAGAAAGGCAGAAAAGAAAAAGAAGAAACAGCTCTTCTATAAAATAAGAAAAAGTGAGCAATTTTTTAACACAATTAAGTCATTTCAGAACATGAGCCAACATCATATCTAAGTGCAAAATCCTAGGTTTATAATTAAACTTAGGAATTTCTTTAAAATACAGAAAACCAAATATTAATGGGTAGTGATATTGAATCAGAAGTAAAAAAAAAAAAAACCTAAAAAAAGAGCCCCTTTCATAAAAAAAAAAAACAAACAAACAAACAAACAAAAAAAAAAAACAGGAATGAATTAGGGAGAAATGCTTCCCTTTCAATTTTATTACTGATTTCAAGGAGCATTCACATCAAATCTTCCCTAAATTTCTTGGAGAATTCAGCTGTGAATCCATCAGAACCTGGGCTTTTCTTTGTTGGTAAGTATTACTCTGTTATGAAAACCAGAGAAAGACCTAATCAGAAAAGAATACTACAATCTCCCTAATCTCCCTAACAAACATAGACACAAAAATCTTCAGTAGAAAACAAGCAAACAGAATGCAGAAAATAATCTAGAACATTATACAGTATGGCCAAATAGGGTTCATCCCAGGGATGAAGGAATGGTTTAACATATGTAAATCAATACATGTAATACATTGTATTAACAGAGCCAAAGACAAAAAATGCATGCTCATCTCAATCGATTTAAAAAAAAATAGCATTTGACAATGTCCAACATAGACAATCATGATAAACACCCTACAGAAAATCAGAGTAGAAGGTCTTTACTTCAACTGGATAAAATCCATCTATGACAAACCAATAGCCACCATCATACTAAATGGACAAAAAATGAAAGCTTTCACTTCAAAATCAGGGACAAGACAAGGATGTTTACTATAATCACACCTTTTCAATATAGTTCTGGAAACATTAGCCAGAGTAAGTAGACAAGAGAGAAAATAAAGGAATAAGGATAGCAAAGGAAAAAATAATTATCATTATTCACAGATGACATGAAGGTATCTACATACAAGGTTCCAAAAACTCCACCAGAACACTTCTAGTGCTTTAATAATGAAATTCAGTAGCATTGCTGGATACAAAGTTAACACTCAAAGATCGATAGTCTTACTGTACACAAATAACAAACTCACTGATAGAGAAATTAGGAAATCCAGACCCTTCACAATAGCATTCAAAAAGTGAAATACTTAGGAATCAATCTAACAAAGAAAGTTAAAGATCTATACAGTGAAAATTACAGTATTCTGAAAAAGACATGAAACAGAATTTCAGAAAATGGAAAGATATTTCTTTCTCATAGATAGAAAAAAAAAAACAACATTGGAAAAATGTTGATACTCCCAAAATTGTTAAGCAGATTCAATTCAATTGTGATTAAAATAACATTAGTATACCTCATGTATCTAGAGAAGACATTCCTAAAATTCATCTGGAACCAGAAGAGACCTAGGATAGCAAAAGCAATCCTGGGCAACAATGGAAAGACAGGAGGTAATACAATCTCTGACTTGAAATTACACACAAATTTACTGTGATAAAATCAGAATGGTACTGGCAAGAAACCAGACCTGAGAATCAGTGGGACAGATTAGAAGATGTAAAGACAACTACAAACACACTCATCCACCTTTGACAAAGGGGTCAAACATGTTCACTGGAAGAAATATAGCCTCTTTAATAAATGGTGCTGGAAAAACTGGCTCTCCACATGCCAAAGATTCTGTATGTCAAAAGAAATAACCAACAGAGTAAAAAGAAAACCCATGAATTGGGGAAAAATATTAGCCAACTGTACCTGAGAAAAATGAGTTCTATCTAGAACATACAAAGAATTTTAAATCCAGGCGTAGTAGTACACACCTGTAATCTCACTACGGAAGCCAAAATCAGGAGGATCACTATGAGTCCAAGCTGCATAGTGAGACCCTACACACACACACACACACACACACACACACACACAAACAAAGAATTTTAAATATCAGGCCCTCAAAATTCAAAGACCCAATCCAAAAACGGACATCTCAGATGAATATATACTTCTCAGATGAATTAATACAAATGGCAAATAAATACATGAAAATATGTTCAACATCATTGGTCATTTCAGAAGTGCAAATTAAAACAATGCTGAGATTTCATCTTAATCCAGAAAGAATAGCTATCATCAAGAAATCAACCAATAAAAAATGCTGGTGGGGCTATCAAGAAAAAGGAATCTTTCTGCATTGCTGGTGGGAGTGCAGATTGGTGAAACCATTGTGGACTGCAGTGTTGAGATTCCTCAGAAAAACTAGGACTAGAGGTTTCATTCAACCAGCTATTCCTCCTGTGGGTATCTTTCCAGAATAATTGAGAACATCATACCATGGCAATATATGTGCACCCATGTTTATAGCAGCAAAATTTGTCATAGCTAAATCTTGGAAAGAACATAAATGTCCAGCAATCAAGGAATGGATTTAAAAAAAGTGGTGTTATACAGTGGTATACTACTCAACTATAAAGAAAGACAAGCTTGAGGCTTTTGTAGGTAAATGGATGTACCTAGAGACCATACTCATAAGTGAAATAAATCAGACTTGCATGTATAAGCATCTAATTATCTCCATAGTGTAAGAAATTGAAATTTTAAATAAGATCTGTAAGATATAATAGATATAAATATAGTGAAAGGGAAAGAAACTGCTCAAAAGGAAAGAATAACTGGGATGGGGCAATGATGGGAAAATAAAAAATAAATTTTAAGGGCTATATTTATATATATGTATAATAGCTAAAATAATTGTATTACTGATTTCTATTACTTCATTAAAACAGTGTTTATGCTATGAAGATAACTATGCAATGTAATAACCATTATTAATTTCCTATAATCTTGTTTGGAAATTCTATATTATTTTTAATGTTTGCTTTCTTTCCTTAAAACAGAAAACATTTTACAGAGCCAAAATGACCTTGATATCAATGGCAGAAGAGGAGGCTACAGAAAGAGAAAATCATAAGCTGATGTCCCTGGAGGACACAGATGTAAAAACCTTCAATAGAATACTAGCGTGCTGAATTTGACAGTGGCTTAAAAGGATCATATACTCAATAAAGTATGATTTATCCTTCACAGACAATGATGGTTTAACATAAGCAAATCAACAAATCAATTAATGTGATATACTACTTTACTGTAATGAAAATAAAAATAATATCACCATTTTAATACATGCTGAAAAAATATTTGATAAGATTCAATATCACTTCATGATAAAAAAAATTCTGAACAAACTAGGCATAGAAAGAATGTACCACAACATATAAAGGCCTTGATATGAAAAGCTCACAGCTAACACATCATGCTCTAAAAACCAAATGCCCTTCCTTTAAGATTGGGAACAAAGTAAGGATGCCATTTCTGCTACCTGTATTCAATATGCTACTAGAAGTCATGCCCAAAGAAATTAGGTAAGAAAAAAAGAAATAAATAAAAAGTATGCTAATCAAATAGGAATAAATTAAATTTTCTCTGTTTTCAGATTGTCTCATCTTATATATAAAGAAAACCCCTAAAAGCTCCAACAAAAAGTCATTCAGAAATAATAAACAACACAAAAGAATTCACAATCCAAATATGAACAACACACACACACACACACACACACACACACACACATACACACACCATCAAATGAACTTCCTATGAGGTGTGAGGGTCACTGAGAGTTTGAGGACAGTCTGGGCTATGAAGTGAGTTCAGGGCAAGGCCAGCCTGAACTGGATAGCAAAATTCTTGTCCCAAAAAGACAAAAATAAAATACAAAGAAAGAAAAATAGAAGAAGGAACTTTCTACAAAAAGAAATTGGTGAAACAATTCCATTCATAATAGCATAGAAAAGCTTAAAATACTTAGGAATAAATTTAACCAGGATGCTAAAGAACTGTATACTTAAAGTTATAAAATGTTGATTAAAAAATTAAAGGAGATATCTGTGTTGATGAATTGGAATAATCAGTATTGATTTTCAACATTTCCAAAATTTACATATTTCTCAATCTATATATTTGATGAAATTTATATCAAAATTCCAGTGGTCTTTTCATAACAATAAAAAATTGGAAAGCTTTCACAGACACATAAAGATCATAAGTAAGTTGTAGGAATCTTAAATAAGAAGAACAAACTTGGGCCAGAGAGATAGCTCAGTAGAATAAGTGCTTGCCTGGCAAGTGCAAGGGCCTGAGTTCAATCCTCAGTTCTGCCAAAAAAGAAGAAACTTGGAAGTGTCATGCTTTCTGATTTCAAATTAAATTACAAAGCTATAGTAATAAAAAAATGAAACAAAAATAGCCACAAATCAATGGAACAGAATAGAAAGCCCAGAAACAAATCAACATATATATGGTCAACTAATTGTTGAGAAAGATGCCAAGCAAGCACAATGGGGAAAAGCGCTCTCCTCAAGAAATGACACTTGGAAATCTAGATTCCTACATGTAAACTATATTAGGTCTTTATACTGTACACAAAAGTCAACTGAAAATAGATTGAAGATTTAAGCATAAAAACTGAAACTGTAGAACTCCAAGAAGAAAACATGGAGGGAAGGTCCTTGACACTGATCTTGGCATTGATTGTTTTGATGTGTCAGCAAAAACAGGCAATAAATAAATAAATAAATAAAATAAAAAATAATGAGTATAATCTGGCATGGTGGCCTGTTTGTATAACTTCAGCACTCTGGGAAGCTGAGGCAAGATGACTGAATTTGTGAACCAAGCTATAGCAACTCAGCAATCAGAAAGGTCCAGTCTCAAAAAAAAAAAAAAAAAAAAAAAGCTAGCAATGTAGCTCAAGACAAATGCCCTTGGTTCAATCCCTAGAAATGCACAAATAGCAAAAGAGAGAGAAGGGCTGGCCAAATAGCTCAGTGGATTAAAATGCCTGCTTAGGCACACACAGTGGCCAGAGTTTGATACCAGGCCTCTGTGCCAGCCCCACCCCCGGGGCACGCTTAGATGGCTATTGAGACTGGGCGTGGTGGCGCACACCTGTAATCCCAATTCTTGGGAGACTGAACACAGGTGGATTACTATGAGTCCAGTCTATATAGTGAGATTCTGTAGACCCTTACTAAAATATGAGAGAGAGAGAGAGAGAGAGAGAGAGAGAGAGAGAGAGAGAGAGAACACAGAATAAGTAGGCTATATTTAGTGAAAATGTTTCTATTCTACACAGCAAAGGAACCAATCAACTAAATTAAAAAGTGACACACCATATGTGAGAAAATATTTACAATGAAACATAAAATACAAATTTGATATCTAAAATATAAAAGGGGGGCCAGGGAGATGGCTCAGCGGAATAAGCGCTTCCCCGGCAAGTTCAAGGGCCTGAGTTCAATCCCTGGTTCCGCAAAAAAAAATAAAAAAATAAAAAAATAAAAATAAAATAAAAGGAACTCTATTCTATTAGTAAAAATCACCCACAAACAAATAAACAAGCAAAAACAACCTGATTGAAAAACTGGACAAAGAACCTGAATAGCCATTATTCCTAAAAGGACATTGAAATAGTCACCATCAGGAAAACACAAGTCAAAATGTAAATGAGAAATAACCTCATAACTTACCAAAAATATTAAAAGAAAAAACATATTAAAAGATCAGTACTGGACAAAGATGTGGAGAAAAGGAAACACACACCATTAAAAGGAATATAAATTGGCACTACCACTATAAAAAACAATGTGGAAATCCCTCAAGAAATAAAAAATAGACTTACTATCTGATCTAGAAATCCCACTTCTAGGCACATATCCAGAGGAAATAAAAGCATTCGTGTTTTAAAGAGACATTGGCATCTCCAGGTTTACAGCAATGTTACTAATATTCAAGATATGAGAACAACCTATGTGTCTGTCTACATGAGAGGTTAAAGAAAATGTAGACATACATATATGGATTTGATATTTTCCAGCCTCAAAAAAGAATGAAATCCTTCCATTTGTGACAAGGATGAACCTCGAAGACACTCTGCAAAGTGCAATAAGCCAAGCACGGAAATCGAACACCACATGAAAAGTTCGCTCGCAGAAATGGTGGACGGATGATCCACAGGGGTTAGAGGAGGGACGGGAGGACGGGCCGATTGGTCAAATGGTACAAACTTTCAGTGACAAAATGAATAAGTTCTGAGACTTAATGTACAGCATAGCGATGACAGTTGATATATAATATACTTGAAATTGGCTAAGAGAGTAAATCTTAAGTGACATTGTGACATTGTGAGGTGATTCACATGTTAGCTGGAGCACGACGAGCAGTTTACAACGTATACACATATTAAAACGTCGTGCTGCTCACTGTAAATGCATTCTGTTTTTGTCAGCTATAAATCAACAAAACATGATAAAAGGAATATTCTTAAAATTTTATCCAATATATGAACTAAGAAAAATACAACTGTTGAAAGAGAGAAAAGATAATAATCTGGTTAAGATCTTAAAAATCCCTCCAAGGCTCATCTGATGAAACGTCAGTCCCCAGAGCAGCGCAGGACTAAGAGGCGAGGCTGCTGGGGGCAGTAACTTGTCACAAGCACTTGGATGTTCCAAAGGGACAGATCCGCAGCCCAGTGGGCTTTGCAGGGGGCGGCTCTAGTGTAAAAGGGAGCCCTCTTCTGTGCGGCTGGCTGCCTGCCGGGAGGTGAGCCTCTCTTGTTCTGCCATGTGCTTCCCCCACCATGCTTCTGCCTCCCTCCGCCCGCCCCTGAGCCGCTGGGCGACTGAAACCTCAGGCAGCACGAGGCAGAACACGCCTCCTCCCTTAAGTGGATTTTCTTACATACTTTGTCACAATGATGGAAAATTGATTGACAGTATCTAAACTGTAAGGGAACAAACTATCTTTGGGAAGTATAGAAAAATTTAAAAGTCAAATATTGCTTACATTCCAATTATAGTTACTAGGAAACAGAATAAAGAGACAGATAGGTTTAATGGTGGCAAGAAAAAAAATTAAAATATCTGGAAATAGGCTTATGAAGACATTATGAAATCTAGAAGAAGAGAAAAGCAGATCTTTATCAAAAGACGCACAGGTGATTTGGATCAATGGAGAAACACGTCATGATTTTTAATGGGAAAACTCAACAGTGAAAATGTGACATCTAAGTATCTGCAACACAATTCCAGTGGGATCCCAGGCGGGACTTTTACGAAAGAGAGTCTGAGAAAGCAAGTGGAAAGTGCAACTAGAAGAAAAATATTAGTTTAAAAAATAGTCAGGGGATCCATTACTTTCTTTCTCTCTCTCTCTCTCTTTTTTATCTTTGGTATAGGGTCTCTCTATGCAGATCTGACTCAGTGATCCTCCTGTCTCAGCCTCCCCAGCGCTGGGATTCAGGCCTGCAGCTGCCACAGCCAGTGTCGGTGGCTGGCATGACACTCTTAGTTTTGAGGTCAGCGCGCCATGTGGTGCTGGGAATCAAGCCCAGGTCCTTGTACTTGCCAGGCAGATACTTGTACCACTGCCCTGTCTCCCCAGCCCAGATTACTTTCTGATAAATAGTAAAATATTCTAAAAGTGATTAAAAAGTATGGTAATATAGCCACATTAGTCAAATCAGTGAAACCAAACTGAAATTCCCAATAAGAATTTAGTATTATTAGATTATTATGTATCTTATTTTATAGACCAGTGATATTTTAAAATCTGAAACGGGCTGAAACATTTTGGAAAAAAAAAATCACAGACTTCCCAAACACCTTAGATCAAAAAACATTTCTATTAGGTATATAATTTAAATAATAATATAAAGATTCTAAGGAAAAGCAAAGGAATATTAACATGTACTAAGAATGGGAAAGAAGATACTAAGAGTAAAAATGAATAACTGATGAATACTGACAACAAAAATGAAAGAGTTTTACAAATATCACAAATGAAATTAAACAGATGAGACCTTTTGGAAACAACATACATGACAAAAGAGGACTTACTTTTCTTTCCTTTTTGAACTATAACTGTTCAAATGCTCAACATGAAATGAGACCATGAAGAATAAAACCAATTTTATCCATCAAAATGACACAGGCCCCCCCAAGGCTTTAACTGCTATGATTAAGGAAGGTCTGTGCGCAGGGAGCCCTGTGTACTGTTAGGGGTGAGTAGAGCTTGGTCAGTTCCCTTCTGAAGGACACCATAACCTCAAATATCATGACTTAGCACCAACAATAGTTCTGAGCTTGAAAATCCTACTTTCAGGAATTTATAAAAGTATATTAAGGATATGTGCAAATACTTAAACAATGATGCTTGTATTAGCACTTTTTAAATAGTGAAAACTTAAAAGCAACTTAAATAATTAACAGCAGATCTGCTGTTGTTTTAGGAGGGCGCCATCTGAATTAAGTCAAAATAGAATTAACTCAAAATAGATTAGAGATGCAAAAGTAAGAGATAAGACTGTAAAACGTTTAGGAGAAAACATGGGGCAAACCTTCCTGACAGTGGATTTGGCAGTTATTTCTTGGATATGGCTCCAATGGCACAGGTAGCAACAACAAACAGTAAAAATAGACAAACTGGGCTTCATGACAATTAAAAAAATTTTGTGCAACAAAAGATGCTGTCAACAGCTACAAAATGTGAAAATACATTTATAAACCATATAGATGATAAAGCATTTATAGTCAGAGTACAGACAGAACTCCTAAAATGACAATAAGACAACCTAATTAAAAAGTAAGCAAAAACCTGAATCAGACTTTTTTTTTTTCAAAGAAATAAGTAAATGAAAATATAGTCAACATCAGTAACCATTAGGGACATGTAAATCGAAACAATAATAAGGAACCACTACATTATGATGGCTACTTTCAAACAAACAAAAATCATAACATAAAAAGCATTGGTGTGAAAAAGCTAACATTTGTGCACTGCTATGGGACTATAACATGACATAGCAGTTGTGGAAAATAGTAAGGTTATTCCCTAAAAAATTAAGAATAGAATTAGATAGGATTATTATGCAATCTAACAATTCCCCTTTTAAGTGTCTATCCTAAAACAAGTGACAGTAGTATCAAAAAGGTAAATTAATCAGCCAGATAGCTCAGCAGACTAAAGCACCTGCTTAGGCAGAGAGCGCAGCAGCTAGGGTTCGATCCCCGGCATCTGTGCTGGCCCCACCCCAGGGGGTGTGCTGAGATGGCAATTGAGACTGGGCATGGTGGTGCGCACCTGTAACCCCGGTGCTTGGGAGGCTGAAAATAGGAGGATCACTACAAGTCCGATCTATGTAGTAAGACCCTATAAACCCTGTAAAGCCTTCCTGAATACATAAGAAAAAAGAAATTTAAAAAGGTAAAGTATACACTGATGTTCATAGCAGCATTTTTAACAGTAACACACAGGTGGAATCAACCCAAGCGTTTTTAGATACATGAATGAATCAACAAATGTGATTATATATATATATGAACCTTGAGGACATTATGCTAAATGAAATGTACCAGTCACAAGACAATTCTGTATAATTATACTTATATGTACGAGGAACCTATAGTAATCAAATTCATAAAGGCAGAATGTACAGCGCTGGTTTCTGGGAACTGATGTTGTAGTGTGGAGTGATGGGAAGTTATTATTTGGTAGAAACAGAGCTTCGGTTCACACAGAGTGATTCAACCTTTGTGGTGCTTATTGTACAGCAGTGGGAGTACTTCATACCACTGAAATGTACACCTAAAAATAGTTAATGTGGCAAATTCTGCATGTACCTTCCCATAGTTAGAAAACATGGAAAAAAGAGAAATGATCCTGTTTAACTGGTGAGCCTTAAGAGTTCTCCTCTTCAACTAAGCCCTTTGTGTACCAGCCCTGTGACCATAGCCATGTCATGCGTGAGGTGGTAGGAGTTAAATGGAGAAAGGAAAACTTGTCAACTGTTTAAAATTTTTGTGTATATGGCAACACTTTATGAGTTGTGTCAGCACCAGGCACATGTGAGGAATATACTATTTTGTGTTTGTAATCAAATGAACTAGATCAGTTGTGTAGTGTTTAGGATTGTGCCCAAAACAGGGCACACACTGGGAGTACCAGCTATGGTACTGCGACTTCATAATTTTTCTGTACATTGAACATAAGGAAGCAAACACACGGGAACCCTGAACTCTCTGCGTCTAAACTCAGAAAATCTGACACTCAGGGGCCCTTACTCCATAATAATTGATCCAGTGTCTCTGCAAAGGCTTTCCTATTACAGCATACTCAATAGCTCCCCAAAGACCTGTAAGAGTTAATTAGCATCCCTAACCACCTCAGGCACTGACCACAATTCAGCTAAGGTAATAAAAAGAGTGTAATGACCTCAGATTATTTATACTTTCAATTGCTCAAATCAATTGTATGATAAAGTGTAGTACTTAACACACAGAAGGAACTGTAATATAACTAATTTATAAAGCTAGAGTGACATGTTTTCTAAAAGGCTAAAATGGATACAAAAGCATTAGCAATTAATTTGTGGTATAACAGCATTAATCACAATGGCTAGCTGAATTCGTGCAACCTGGAGTCAGGATGGCCAGTACTCTTCTAGTCCTATGCCAGTCAGCTGTCATGCAGATTAGGAAGACTTGTTTTCTATAAGGTTCCAGAAAATTGCTAGCAATTTAGATAATGTACAGGAAACCCTGAAAGGAGGAGAAGAAAGTGGACACATGAAGGAGAGAGCAGGAGAGAATGCTAGAAGAAACTAATTTCTAATCATGCTCTTGAATTCATTCTGATAATAAATGTGTGTGTGTGTGTGTGTGATTGAGAGAGAGAGAGAGAGAGAGAGAGAGAGAGAGAGACAGACAGACAGACAGACAGACAGACAGACAGACAGACAGACAGACAGATAGACATTCCCCCATAGTAGAATGAAGGGACTAATAGCAGGGAAGAAATAGAGTTAGAAAATCACCATTTTTCAGACATCATAACAATAATTCTAAACCAGAGGATAAAAATTTCTGGAGGAACAAGATATTTACATGGTCTCAAGGCATTACCTTCCAGATACTTAGTAATCTAAGAGCAGAGAATAGTCATTTTACAGTGGAAAAATCTGGTAGGTAGCACCTTAACCAAGCGGTCAAAGTTAACATCACCAATAATGGAAAGAAACTCCTAATGAGATGCAAGAGAGAAATGACCTGAAGATCCTGCCCCAGGTCCATCTTGAATCTAACCATGAGGATTCACCAAATAATCAAACTTAACTACAAAATAAATGACCTAGGAAAGACGAAGGAAGGCTGAGCAAATGGTGCTGGGTAAAGAACACTGAGTAGATGTGACCACTAATGGCCAGGTGATTCTAGACCTCAAAAACAAGCAGCTATGAAGGACTATTAGTGAGACAACTGGTGAGATTTGAATAAAGGATGCAGATCTGGTATCAGTAGTGTCAATGACAAATTACTGGTTTTGGTAACAGTCCTGTGATTATTTCCACAGTGGATATCCTCATTCCTAGGAAATATATACTAACGTGTGCAGGGGTAACAGGGCATGATGCCTACAAGGGGCTCTTATTTGGTGATAGGAATGTCATATACAAACAATAAAATACTTACTACATCCAAATGTAATATTAAATCATTTAGCACATATACATATGGAGAGAAAGATGAAGACCAAGGAAATGTGTTTGAATGGCCAGAAATGGTAAATCTGGGTAGAGAATATATGGGGGATCTTGTAGCTATTTCTGTAATTTTTGTTTGTTTAGAATTATTTTAAAACTTCAAAGAACAAAGGGGGGTGGCCAGTAAGCTGCCAAAGAACCTGAGGCTGTTTGGTTTGAAGGCCATCGGCAGCTATCACCCAGGCCTCACCAGGGCCCACGACCCACCCTGCCCCAGCTGCTCCCCCATCAGCCCCTGCCGGCTCCTTCCTCGTTTTCTTGCAGTTTTACAGTGTGAAATAATTTTAGTTCCTCAGGAAAAGCTCCTTCCCAATTTTAGCCAAATGAATAAGGAACTCTACTATACTACAGAACACTAGCTTGAATTCCTAATTCCAATTATCTTCTGTTCTCCTTAAACTCATACAAATATTGCAAGTTAGTATAACAAACAATCAAGCAAAACAAGTAAGCTACTCAGCAAAGAAAATATAACCTCAGGTATCTGTTGTACCCTTTTCTTTTTACACATGATTAACGTTTCCTTTCTAGCATGTTTTTAAGGTTTGCATTGGGAGTGGTCCCCAAAGTTTCTCATATATCCTCAATGCTTCAATGTGCAGAGGTGAGGGAGGGGGTCTAGAGAGGATTCTGATGTCCAAAAGATTGAGTGTATAGCTTGGTGAGATATTGGGAGGCAGAAGGAACTTTAGGAACTGGGGAGACCTGGAGAAGCCGGTCGCTGAAGGTGAAGCTTTGGGAGGCACAGCTTTGATCCTTTCTTCCTGCTCTCTGCCTGCCTCCCACTGGGTTCTACCACATGCCCCCACTCTGCTCCATTTCAGCAATGGAAAGCTGCACACACCTCCCTCAGCTCCCTCACCTCACAATGGAATGGCCCTCAAAGCTCTTAACAAAAACAACAAAAGCATTCCACACTGCATGTGAGTGTGACATCATACCCTGTAACTTTATACAATTAAAATATAATATTTAAAAATAAGTTATATTGTTGATACCTGGCTCTACTCCTGAGCTACCTTATTTACTAATTTACCAAAAGCAATTTATTATTACATATTATTTCCAAGTCATATAATAATGTCTTTGAGAGAAAGAATGGAGCTTTACCTAATGTTTGCATTTTCCATAGAACCTATGACTTTACACAGAGTAAATGTTCAATAAATATTTAAATAAATATTAAATGAAAAAAAACACAAATGAAATCTTAGATTCACATACCTCTCCAGCTTCTGCTCTGTCAACACAAATGAGCAACCAAAGCTAAAACCAATAAAACTCAAACCAACCTGGACTCAGAGTTCCTCTCTGGCTTTTGCTTTACCTCTTCCCTTCACTGTTCAACCACCCAGAAATGTAGCCTGAATTTTCTGTCCCTTTCCACCTCTAATACTTACAAGCCCACTGCTAACCACCTCTGCCCTCACCTTCTACTGAAACTTGCCTTGCTAACCTCACCAGTATTCTTGGAAGAACAGCCAAGGGGCAGTTGGTGGCCCTTGCTTCATCCACTGATGACATTTGACACTATTAACTCTCCTCCCTCTCAAAATACTACTATAGTAGTGATTCTCCCCCAACAACTTGGGCTGCTTTTTCTGTAGACTCCTCTCACTTTCCCTGTCCCGGAAGCATGGCTCCTCCTCAGTGTACTTTCCCAGGCCCACTTCTACACGGCTTCCATGTATCTTCTGAGATCCTGGCTCGTATTTCCCAGTGACTGCTCACCATCCTCATTTGAATATATCATAAACTCTTCATCTCCATGTCTGAACTGTTCACCTTCATAGGCTGGGTGGATTCACCTCAGAGAACAGCATGGTTTCAGCGTGGCTGGCAAGCCAGAGGCTTGCATTCATTCTTGCCTCCTCTCTCAGCCTGAGTGGCGCTCAGCTTCTACTTCCTATGAGCTCTAGCACTCCATCTCCTCTGCTCATCCATCTTCTTTCCATATTACTACAACAACCAGCAACATCCAGTTTCTAATTTACATTTCACTCTGCATTTAAAATTATCTTTCTAATATATAACTATTTTGTCACTGTCCTGCTTAAAGATACCCATGTCTTCAGCCAAAAATCTCAGTTCATCTTGTCTCTTGAACAAGCCAAGCTCTTCGTTATATCCATGGCCTCTGCCTAAAATTTTCCTCTTTTATTCATCTGCCTAACTGCCGCCATCCTTCCTCTAAATGAAGAATCCGTGAGTGTCCATAGCAAACTGTCCTTTCCTGTCCTTGTGCTTATCTTCTTCATGTGTGCTTGCTTGTTGCTTGCTGTGATAAATTCTGTAGCATATGTGACCATGTCCACATTCTCTGTCACTGAGATCCTATTCAGTGTCACTGCCACAAGCTCACACAGTCCTGTTCCCATCCTATGAAAAATTCATATTTTCCAAATTCTTATCCATATAAGACATATTTTCTTTTTGTCTTATTTGGGAAACTTCATTTTCCTTGGTGGCTTAATCCAATTCTTGAAATATCACTCAATTTTTTTTTCACAAATATTTATTTCTTATCTAAATATGAATTTACTTTTTTTCTTTCTCCTTGGACACATCAATGCACTAATTAATTAATTTTTTTTAATTTTCTTTATGTATTTAGTACAGGGGCCACAAGGTCTCAACTATACAGCTCAGACTCCTAGTGACCCTCCTGTTCTCAGCCTCCCAAGCGCTGCTCGCTGTCTCAGTGCGCCCTGGGAGTGGGGATCAGTGTGTCATGGCAGGGTGGGGATCAAACCCTGGTCCCTGAGCCTATCTAAACAGGTACTTTAGCCCACTGAACTATCTGGCCAGCCCCACATTAATTAATTTAGATTTCATTAATTCACAGATATTAGATCCAATGACACTTGAGTGGAAATAATTTATCCTATCATTGCAAACGCTCAAGTTTTTGCTAAAAATGAAAAAGAACTCTTAAAGTAGGATCTATGAAATCAGGGTTTCATTACTTTTTTGAAGTTATTAAGATATTTTTATGAAATATAATATTTGGTAGTTATATTTGCTCTTAAAATATAAGTCATGGTGAACTCAAGTTTTGCATTACCATATTTTTATTCCAACCATTAAAATATATACAATTAAAATGATTTTTGCTTTTCAACTCTGAGATTATCAAGTTTAAATAAGAAGATTCATTATGCACTTCTTTTTTTTTGGTTTAGAGAATTATGTTTCACTTTGAATGGGTCACTGAAGTAAGCCCTAATTAAGGAAGGCTATCTCATGCATTGTTTATTTATCACATGTAGCTTTGGGCTTGCCGCTAATAACCTATTATTTTCCCTCACTAGAAAATTTCCTTTCAAAGGGCCAGCCAAATAGCTCAGTGGATTAAAGTGCCTGCAAGCAGGCTCAGGGCCAATCTCTGATTCCCGGGCCTGCTGTGCAGGCCCCGCCCCTGGGGCATGCTGAAAGAGCAATTGAGACTGTGCGTGGTGGCACACACCTGCAATCCCAGCTCTTGGGAGCCTGTAAACAGGTGGACTATAAGTCCGATCTAGTAGTGAGACCCTGAACACCCTGTAGACCCTTCCCTAAAAATACAAATACAAAAAAAAAAAAAAAAAAAAAAAAAAAAAAGAAAAAGAAAAAAAAAATTTCCCTTCAATTGGAAACTTCTACCAAAGAACCAGATAAAACCTACCATCTCACTCACTGGCAAACTAAAGTGCAGAGTTGGAAAGAGTAACTACAAGGAATGAACACCTTAAAGAGCAGGTCTGTATTCGAGTTTGGTAAACTCTGGATGAACCTCACAAAGATGTTAGAAGAAATAAGAATGTAGGGATTCAACTGGCCAGGCTTAAGTGACTTTTTGACTGTACATCTGATTTTCTCTAGGACATAGCAGAAAGAAAATGGCTGCCAAGAGTGGTTCTGAACATGACTGGAATGGTGAGAGCATGTGATTTTGCTCCTGACCCCAGATACTTCAGCTTCACTCAAACCATGAAGAGCAGGCTCTTGTCTGAGATTCATACTGATACTGTGAACTATCGATGTAGAACTGAAGAGTACATGTAGATACTAACACAGCTTTCATATTTTCTCAACGTGTTCTAATACGGTAGTATTTGGAGGATAGACTGGTAGAAGCCTTTAAAAGGTAGCCCGCCTGAATTATCCTTTATTTAAAAATATTCACATAATTTAAGTTAGTGTTTATATAAACAAATAATCACAAACAGAGGAGTTGAACACTCATAAAGATATGCACTGAAGGATGGGAAGGTTATCTACAGCAGTAATACCAGAAACAGGGAAATGTACAGCAACACACTAATACTTTGCACTCACCCTGTGCTATGTATCGTTTTCAGAATTTCACATTTGTCTTTATAACAGTTCTATGAAGGAGGAGCTATTATGTTTTTCCTTTTTTCAGATATGGAAACTGAGGCACAGAGAGGTGTTTGCTAAAATTGGTGCTGGAGCGGAGGTCAAACAGTTCAGCAGCAGAGGCAGCTCTGTGAAGTACTCTGATGTTTGCTGATATTACAGTTAAGTAAGTTTATGTTTGTAAGAATGTCAGCCAATATGTTATCATGTCTAGTAAGAATGAGAAATAAATCATGAATGTACAAAGGAAAACAAAAAGATAAAAAGAAAGAACAAACCTGAATGTTTAGAAACAGAGATTCCAGGGTCTAGATAACACTGGGTGACAAAACTATTATTTTTTTTTATTGTTTCCAAAGAAGCAAGTGTTGCTTTTGAATAATAAGAACTGTCACCTATTACTGTGAATGCTTTCATTTGGCTTCCTGCTTTCACCCACATTTTCCCCCTTTGCTTTGCTTCATGATTCCCTTAGAGTTTTTTTCTTCCTAGGTCTCCCCATTTCATTTTTTATCTTTCCTACTTTCTTGCTTCCTGTATTTTCCTATGAGGCTCATGAACAGAAAGAGAAACCCCATTCTTCATGGTCACCTGCTGGTCCACTGGAATTCAACTCAAGACACCCACTAACTGGGTTAGAGAGCAGGGCCAGTGGGTACAGGGAGCCTGGGGCCTGGATCAGTGACTCTTTCCTGAGTTCTAAGCTGCTCACTCCACTTGGGTGCACACCTTCCCACTCCCACCAGCTTCGACAGGCCCATTGCTCAAGCCCCACAACACATGCATTCCCTGTGGCTCTGCCTGTGATACTTAGTAATTTGTGACCAAGCCTACCTTCCTTCCACTCATCCCACTCATTCCAATTTGAAAACTCAGCTTCAGGTCTACTTGTTGCATGTATCCATGCCTTACTGATGTACAGGTGGTGGTCTTTGCACCACAGAATCGAGCCATACATTTATCTCTTTCTGATGCTACTAACACCATCCCATTTAGGTCAGATGCTGCCCGGGAACTTGCAGGATGACCCATGCTTTGTTAGAATCTAGTGACACAATGAGTTATTGGTATCCTGCTGTGCAATGAACAGAGAGGAATAAATAAAGGATTAACTGAATGGCTTATTTTTAATTTAGTGAAAAATCTTCCTCAGCCCTTTAAAGACTGAGTTTAATGTTTTGCACCTTCCAGTCTATAGGCCAGTGGTGCTCCCTAAGCCTGAACATGCTGTAAACTTCTGCCGCAAAGCACAACACCTGATTGTCACATACCTAGAGCATTTGGCTGCCAATGTGAAGGACCTTTCCCCACAGAACTTTTTAGTTCCTGCACAGAGTTTCTGAATGGCCTGGATAGTATGTACTTTCTGCTCCTAATGTGGCCCCCATTCTGTTATCCATCCTAAAGTGATGATTCTTTATAAATCACTGCTCCAGGAACCTGCTACCACTAAAGTGCCCAAGTGATAAATGTCCTTTGGCACCATCTTAGTAAGGTCTATTTGATTGATTTAACAAAGGTTCCAACTCAGTTTTGGGCCATGAAAGGCTAGACGGTGTTCAGAACCTCTGGGGACTCCCAGCAAGAGCCCAGGTAGAAAAACAAGGTGAACAGCTCTGGCCACCATGGAGGTTGGGTCGTTGCCCCACGGGCACCAGGCTGCAGACCTAGAGGTCTCTGTGTGAATGTCAAACTGCTAACCACCAACGCTGTAGATCTGTGCTCACCTCTCATCGCACTTAATCAGAATCACGCTGTCTGTTCCAATCCCCAAGGCTGCAGCTCCCTTTTTGAGAGAAAAATGACTCTGTAAAAAAAGCATATTTGCAATTAGTGTCACACAAAGATAAGACCCATTTTCCTCTGCTGTTTTTTTCCCCTCTGTTCCTAGTCTGTAGCTCCAAAGTATGAGCTGCTAAGAAAAAATAGCATACTTTACTGATGCTTTACAAAATAATCGTGTTTGTTTGTCACAACTAAATTTTGGAGCAACCCAAATGCCCATTGGCCAAGCAATGAATAAAAAGATGTAGTGGGGCTGGGGAGATAGCTTAGTGGTCTGAGGGCCTGCCTGGCAAGTGCAAAGACCGAGGTTCAATCCCCAGTACTACATGCCACACTGGCCCCGCACCGTGGCGGTCACTGAAACTGGTGTGGTGGTACACGCCTGTAATCCCAGCTCTGAAGAGACTGAGACAAGAGGGTCACTATGAGTCTGAGCTGTGTAGAGAGACCCTGTACCAAATAAATAAATAAATAAATAAATAAATAAATAAATAAATCTTTAAAAAAAGAAATGTTAGTTTTATATAATGGAGTATTTCTGTTATACAGAAAGATAAACTGGAGACTTTTATAGGTAAATGGATGCAACTAGAGACTGTGCTTATAAGTGAAATAAATCAGATTCATATGCGTAAACATTGTATTGTCTCCTTAGTGTAAGAAACTGAGAGGGTAAATAAGATCCAAAAGGTACAACAGATACTGTGAAAGGAAAGAAACTACTCAAAGGAAAGAATAACTGAGGAAAGGAGAAAAGAGAAAAGAAGGAGAAAAGAAGAAAGGAGGAAAGAAGAAAGGGGGAAGGAGAAAAGAAGAAAGGGGGAATATATAAAATAATTCGTGTTAGTACATTTGAAAGGAATAGTCAGTGCTTATATTATTTGATCAATTTTGCATGCATATATCTTATGATCTGAGCAACTACTTTGAAGATAACAATATGTAATATAATAACCATTGTTAATTTCCTATCATCTTGTTTTGAAATTCTATATCATTTTCATTGTCTTTTTTTTTTTTTTGCGGCACTGGGGATTGAACTCAGGACCCTGCTCTTCCTTTGACTTTTTTTTTTTTTTTTGTATTCAGGACAGGGTGTACAGGGTGTGTAGGGTCTCACTATGTAGAGTGATTATGGCGTGCAGTACCGGGGATTGAACCCTGGTCCTTGCACTTGCCAGACTCATAGTGATCCTCCTGTTTACAGCCTCCCAAGAACAGGGATTACAGGAGTACACCACCACGCCCAGTCTCAACTGCCATCTCAGCACACCTGGAGGCGGGGCCCACACAGCATGCCAGGGGATGAAATTTCCAGCCCCTGCATCTGACTAAGCAGGCGCTTTAATCCGCTGAGCTATTTGGCAGTTTATTTTTTGTTTAAAATAATTTTTTAAAAAAATGTATTTAGCATGGGGTCTGTAGAGTCTCACTACACAGATTGGACTCGTAGTGATCCTCCTGTTTTCAGACTCCCAAGGGCTGAGATTACAGGCGGGCATCACCACGCCCAGTCTCAGTTGCAGTCTCAGCACGCCCTGGGGGAGAAGCAGGCACAGCACTCTGGGATTGAGCCCCCGTCCCTGCGCCTGCCTAAGCAGGTGCTTTAGTCTGCTGAGCTTTAGTCTCCCTGCACCTGCCTAAGCAGGTGCTTTAGTCTGCTGAGCTATCTGGCTGGCCTTAAAAAATTATTTCTTTGGAAAAAAACAAACAAAAATAATTGTGCTGAAAGACATATAACTTAAATGCACATAGTTTAAATACCATCTTAAACACTTTTAAGTAGAATTGTTCTGGCAGTTCCAAGTGTGTCTGCACTGTTGTGCAGTCGGTACCACCATCTGTCTCCAGAAGCCTTTTCATCTAGACACCCGGAACTCTGCCCCCTGAATGACAACTCCTGTTCTCCAGCCCTGCAAGCGCCACCCTACTTCCTGACTCTGTGAGCTCGGCTGCTCTCCGTGTCTCACATGCATGTCCTCCCACCGCATTTTCTTTCTCATGACCAGTTTTTGCACTTAGCATGATGTTGTTAGAGTTCACCTATGCAGCAACTTGTAGAATGCCCTTCCTTTTTGAGGCAGGCTATCACTCTGTGCACATGGAGATCACATTTTGCTTAGACATCCACCAGCCAAGGACACTTGGGTGGCTTTCAACTCTTGGCTACTGTGAATGGTGGGTCAGATACATGGCTGTACACATACTTCACTGAGACTCTGCTTTCACTGTTGGGTAGATGCTTAGAATTTTTTGAGGAACTACTATATTCCTTCCCACAGACTCTATGCCATTTTAAGTTCCTATCAGCAGTGCAAAGAAGTTCCTGTTTCTCCACCATTCTACACCAAGTTCCACATCCTCACCACCTATAATTTTATCTGGCCCTCCCTCTGACCCTTCCTCCCTCTCTCTGTCTCTCCTTCTTTCCCCTTCTCTTTTTCTTTTTCCTCTTTCTTGTTTTAGCTTTGCCTAGGCTGTCATCAAACTCTCAAGCTCAAAGGATTCTCTTGCCTCAGCCTCCCAAGCAGCTGAGACTACATGCATGCATCACCATGCCTAGCTTGTAAATTTCTCTCCTTTGGTAACAGCCTTCCTGACTGATGAGAGATGGTACTACATCTTTTCATATGTCTGTTCATCATTTGTACATTTTTTTCTTTGAAGAAATATTTATCCAGGTCCTTTGACATTTAAGAGCATGTCACTGCTTATTTTTTGTTATTGTTGAACTCATGTAAGCTGTGTGTGTGCCCACACGCATGCATGCATGTGTGTTGTACAAGATCAAGCTCAGGGGTGCTTTACCACTGAGCTACATCCCAGATTTTTTTTTTTTTTTTGAGACAGATTCTTCAGCAAGTTACCCAGGTTGGCCTTGACCTTGTGATCTTTCTACCCTGTCCCCAGACTGGCTGGGGTTATAGGCATGTGTCACTACACTTGGCTTCATTCAGGCTTTTTGAAGGAGGACAAAACATTGTTGGAAATCACAACTGGATCTGATAACCCAGAACAACTAGTCATGGAGTCAGTTTTATAGGGTGGGGTAAGCCCAGCCCAACAAGTACACAGTGTACAGCTCTCAGACTTGTATTTTCTACCAAGGAGATGACATTCTGTTTCTCTCAAGTTGGGGAAAAATGCATGCGTTAAGTAAGGGGAGAAGTTGGCTCTACCCATAGCACTCTTCATCCCAGAGTTCTTGGAGCGGCTGTTTGCTGTCAGCTGCCTGTCCCGTCTGGGGCAGGTGCAGCAAGGACACATCAGCTACTGGCTGGGAGAGCACAACGGGTCTGTGCGAGAAGAACAGGCCCTGGACAACCCACCACCAGTGTCTATGCTTTTGCTTACTGACTCTGGGCAAGATTCTGTGTCTCAATGTGGGCAATCATTGTGCCATTTGGAGAGCTGAGAAAGGCTAACCTAGCCCAGCTGTTCCACATCTGCCCATCAGCCCCCTGCTATTAACTACAGATCATTAAGCTGTCTGAAAGGAAAGGAAAGCTGGTTCCTCAATTTACATCTCCAAAGGGCTGCTGGCTGGAATTGTAAGTTATTATTTGAAGAGCATGCACTCCCTTTAAATGCTCACTTTCCATTCATCTGTATTCTTTAAAATGCAACAACAAAAACTCTTAACATATTTTAGGGGCTATGTCTAATACTCCCAAGAAGAAACCACACTTATAGCAGCAACAAATAAAATCAACCAATAACAGAGACACTTTGAGGGGAGGACTTTCAAAAGCCCAGTGCAGATAGACATAATAAGAAAGTGCCATTAGCCCCCTTCTCAACCCCCAATGACAAAGTGGATAATTGTTAGCAAGATAACTGGGAACAAGGAGACAAAGCTTAACTGGGTCAGGATTTGTAAAGATGCAAGATTCCCCCTGCCCCAACACAGTGTCCTTGATTTCTCTTACACAGCAGAGGCCAAGGTGCCAAAGAAGAGTGGAGGAAAACAGGGTCAGGTTTCTATCAGCTGGTGTGCAGAACAGGGAGCCAGCCCCCAGCCCCACAAGCACGAGTGCCTCAGATCCTGTCTCTCGCTTGCTCCATGTATCAGATCTTAGGCACAGGCTGCAAATTGCAAATTGGGGCTAAAAGATCTGGTGCACCTGGCCAATGAAAGGACATTTTTTTTTCCTGATCTTTAATGAAAAGAAACAAGGACTCTTAAATGAGGAGCAATTGTCTGGGATAATTGATCACTGTCATGAATTATAAACACACACACCCACACGGAAAGCTTAGAGATGGGGAACAAAGGAGATATGAGGCATAAAAAGAAAATTAGGTACTGAATACCAAATCTGTTTATGTTTTCAGGATGGGGGGCAGAGACACAGCTAAATGGTAACTGCACACAGTGAGGGATCACAGAGAAGGACATGGGGGAGGACACAATTCCTAGTAAGGAGGACGCAATTCCTAGTGAGGAGGAAACAGTGAAGACAGCTTAACTGCCATGTCTCTGTGCTGTGAGGCAGCGTGTGAAGATGCCTTTTCGCTATCTGGCACCGTGTTTACTGAACTAGAGAAGAACATCTGAAGAATGCCCTTCTGGATGCCAGGAAGCCTGGAAAGTCAGTGTCTGTGGAGGACTTAGGATGCCCTGCCAGAGACAGGGCAATAGGGCCAGGTGACATCAGTGGCCTTCATAATGAATGGCCGTGCCACTGTGGGGCTGGGCAGAGAGAGACGGTCCTGAGCGGCTTCAGAAGGCAAAATTACGCCTAATCAGAAGCTCCAAGGATTCACATTTGCTGCTAAATAATGAAGGCTTCTGTCAATAGAATGGCTGCAAAATGAGCTAAGGACCACACCCCCGTCTTCTTCCCCTCATCTGGGGAGAATGACAATAGATCTTTGATGGAATCTAGTGCTTATTTAGGACTAAGTCATACTTCCATCTAAGGATAATAGATATTAAAGTCCATATTATGTTTATGTTATACTAAGTGAAGACATCAGTTTTGATGGAAAGAGTAATTCCTTATTTCTTTTTAAATATGTATGTCATCTAAACACTGGCTTCACATTTCAGCTTGTATTTTATACATGTGCAGAAACACATGGGATTTTATATTTACAGAACACCACATTTAAAAAATAAGCAGATTCTCTGTGTTGAGTGGGATGAGATTGCCCATGGTGAGGGGAGCCTCACCGGAACACTCCATTCAGCCCTGTGCTGGAGGCTGCGGCATGAGCTCCTGTGCTCTTAATGGGACAATAAATTTCCCCTCCCACTGGGGCTGGTGAGAAAGGAAGCCAAATGATGGCAGACCTCAGGGACAAAGCAGCCTCAAGAGTCTTGAATCCCTCCAGCTTGCTAGCTCTTCTCCCTCTATTAGAATTTAGATAAGAAGTCTGAAAAGCTGCAGTAATTCTTTCAAACTATTGTTAGTCATGTCCAAATATGGAACTAAACTCAGATTCAGTTGCCCAGGAGCTCACAGGGCAGTACAGACAGTCCTGGGTTGGGAAGGAGGATACAAAGTTGATGGAGACAGCCTTTGGTGCCCACCACCATCTCCCACCTTGTCTGCTTGCTCCTACCACCTGTGGATCCCAGCCTTCATGGTCTGTATGACTTGGCTAAACTTTTTTTCCCCTCAAAGTCTTGGTACTTGCTGTTTCATTTTCCTGGAAAACCCTTACCTCAGATACTTATATGGCTCCTTCTCTCCTTTGAGGTGGGTCTCTGCTTATGAGTCACCTTCACAGAGAACCATGTATAAACACCTTATAAGATAGTTCACTGCTGCCCTACTCTCTTTTCACCATGGACATTATAGGAAATGTTTATTGGTTTACCATCTGTCCGCTGCTATCACAACAGAGGACACTGCACGAGGTTAGACTTTGCTAGAGTATACAGTTGGAAAATATTTGTTGAACGTTTTGACTATGCAGCTAGAGAACAAGCCCAGAGAATTGCCCATTATTTACTGACGTAAATCCCTAGCCACAAATTCTTCTGTTTATTTGCTTGTTTGACCAGCATAGTGAGACCAGGTCTCGCAGTTTTCCAGGCTTGCCTTGAACTCTCTATGTAGCCCAGACCAGCTTGGAACTTGTGCCAGTTCTCCTGCCTCAGCTTCCTGAGAGCTGGTTCACAAGCATAAAGTAACATACCCTGCTACAAATTCGAATCAATGTTAAGGTGTAGTTTCATTGACTGAGTTAAATGGATCCTAATCCCTCAAATCCAAGGGAAGCAAGTTCAGAGTTCTCCCTGGCACCCAACCCAAAAAGCCTGAGATAGGATCTTTCCTAAGCAGGAACCAGGTACAGGCCCTTTTATCAAGAACAGTTACTCCGGGAAGACAGAAGCAACCAGAGACTACAAATAAAGAAAGACAAAAGGCACACTAGCATAGGAATTGCAGCTTCTAGGCATAAAATCTATCAGTTGCCCATGGACTTGACCTTTTGGTATGAATACTCTTTTGCATGTGGAGTGAATGTGTGTATGGGTGTGTTTGTGTGACCAATGAAAAGAGAGAAGTGGATACTGTTATATAGCAAGATTCTCAACAACTGGAATTGGAAGCTCAGTTTCTAACTTGAGTTGGATTCTGCTTCTACAACCCTTCCTCAAGCCTTGGCACCCTTCCCACTTCCGTGCCTGCAGCACTAGCAGCATTGCCTGTCCTCCTTCACACCCTCTCACACAACACTGATTTGCACCCTACCCACCTTAAGCTCTGAGGGAAATGATGGCTTCATCAGCCTTAGAAACACTGGCCGACTTTGTTTTTGCTTCTGATGATCAACCGGTCTAAAACCGTATTTTTTTGGGGAACACTTTTGTTGTTGGTTAAGATTTACTTTTAGAGTTGAAACCCTCTCTATTAGTCATATGTGCAAACCATTTCTTAAAGCCATTATGAGGATTACGTCTCCATAAAAGTGGGCCAGCATTGGGAAACGAGCCCTGCTTCCAGGAGATGTGGACGTGAGCTGAGCTTGGTGCAGGCAAAGTAGAGTGTGTGAGTCATGGATTTGCCTGAAAGATCCTGCTGTCTGCTAGGATTATCATGAACATTACTCCTAGATAATATTATGCTGTTTCATGGAAGCTATTTCTGGAAAAGCTTTGACACATGAGGACTAAGAGGATTGTGAAACTGAGCTTATGGTTTCAGTTTCCAAAGGATTCAGAGCCACAGATGTAAATTATTGAGTGGAGATCATAACTTCCATGTAAACCTAATCATCAGGTATGGCTTACAGCAATAGTAAGTTTTATTCAAGCTTTACATGAAAACAGCTTATTGGAACAAGCAAAAAATAAGAATAGCTTGCCTTCCTCATGAGTTATGTAAAGTTTTAGCCTTGTTTTGAGTGGTCAGAAAAGAGGTAGCCCTGTAGTGGTAGAACAGAGATAGTGAATGGTTACACAGAAAACCAAAGATGATTCTCCCTTTCCTAATGTGTGGCATTTCTGGCTAGATGCCATAGACTACAGAACTTCCCAATATATAGTTTCCCATCTCTACAGTCCTGAACACACCAAGTTACAAACTCAGTGCTCAAAATATAGGAAAGAACAGTAATTCAGTAGATTAGGAAATTATATTAACACTGGAATAACCAACATGGATAAAGTAAGATTGGAGACAAGATGCCACAAACCTCGGGGCACCCAGTCATAGGACTGTTCAGTCATGCAGCCCAGTTGAAGGAACAGTGTTGGAAGGTTAGGAAACTGAGGCTCTAAACCTGGCTCTGCCGTCAACTGGATGTGAAACCTTGGGCAAATTGTGCCACAATTCTGGGGCTTTGCTTCTTAATACCATAAAGAAAGGTGATTGCTTTTCAAAGATACCTAGGATTTACATAGAGCTTCCTAAGTTCAGGCACTAAGGCAAGGTTCTTATTCCTCAGGCTCTTTCTTCAAGAGTTTGGACTGTGGCAACATCTCAAAGAGCAAGAAGAAATACATCTGCCGCAGGCCCGCCTCAAGTACTGCCTCAGTCACTGGGGTCCTCTCCCCTGCTGAGGTCAATGCTCCAGCATCACTTCCCCTTCCTTCTGTAAGAAAGACACCACCACACAAACTCTGACTTGGTTTACCCTAGAGAAAAAACATTTGAGAAAAGCCTAGGGAATCTCCTGTCTCCCATCTGTGGAGAGATATTTCTGGGATAGGAGCAGAGGAAGTGGTTGTAAAACTAAAGTAGACAGAGGAGACATATCTCCTTGGTCTGACACCAGAAGAAGCTTCATGAAGTGGTACATTGAACAGAATGGGCTGAGGTCTAGAGCTCAAGGAGCTGAAGATGGGGATCATGTGATGTTTCAACCTGAAGTGTCAAGGGCAGGACTGACTCTTACATCTGTCCAGAGTGGTTTGGGATAAGTGTCCAAGGAGACACAGGAGTGTTTAAAATGAGCTCAGAAAGTTTCCTCCAACCCAGCCCTTGGAGCTAATGAAGAGGCTTTCTCTTGAGCTGGAGGAGAAAGTATCATTTAGCATCATCTTCCCCTTGAGAAAAAAACCTCTTGGGCCAGGTGTGATGGTGCACACACCTGTGATCCCAGCCAACCTGGGCTAGATAGTCAGATGTTGACTCCAAAAAAAAGAGGAAGGGGAGAAAAATGAGAAAAGAAGGAAAAAATACAGAAACAAAGTTTTTGTAAATAAGAAGGTGAAGAGGGGTTGAAGGGCAGGTAGGGTAATGGGAAAAATAAAAGAAGCTATATGATCTACAGCTATAAATTCCTTATGATGAATGTGATCATTATGTATATCTAAAATGTACCAATAAACTTAATTTTTGATAGAAATTTGGTTAGGGAAGATACAAAAATATTTGGCCATTCAATGAGTTCTTGGGTATAAAATTTTGATGCAGTTTTTAAAATTTGGTCTCTACAGCAGTGACCTCAGTGGTCTGGGAGACAGGAAACTGGCTGCATCCTGGCTCTCTCTGCCTCACTGACTTAAGGGCTTCATTTTTCAAAACTTGACAACAATCTCTTTTACCTGCCTTACTTTTTTTTTTAATTTTTATTTATTTATTTATATGTGTGTGTGTGTGTGTGTGTGTGTGTGTGTGTGGCCAGCTCAGCCCACCAGGGGGCGGGGCTGGCTGGCATGTGGTGCTGGGGGATTGAACCATGGTCCCTGTGCTTTGCTAAGCTTGTTCTAAGTAGGTGCTTTAGACCACTGAGCCATCTCTCCAGCCCTTTTACCTGCCTTACAAGGTTGTGAGAATCAAACAAGTTTATACGCATTGGAAGTATCTTGGTACTGTCAAATAGTAATCACATGTCAGTCAGTAAACTTTAGAAAACAGTTCATCTTTCCAAAATAGTAATCCTAGGGGTCAAGAAGGATGTAGCTCAGTGGTAGAGAAGTGCCTGGCATGCTCAAGGACCTCAACTGGATCCTTAGTGTCACCACCAGAAAAAGCAATGCAGGCCTACAGGTAGAACCAGCTGGTATCTTAGGAAAGATTCATAACTTGAGTGATCATTCATAATTATGTTGTGGAGACAGGAAAGAGGGTGGTGGTATAGCCAAATTGCCTCTCTCCCGGAGATGAAGTGGGCTCTGTGCTTGCAATCCAAGGGGGAGAAAAGCACACAACATTATTCCCAGGTCACGTGCTCTAGAACGTACTAAATCAATTCACATCAAGTCAGAGCTGAAAAGCTCATGCAGAAACCAGCAGTGGCGAGCACAGTGCACAGGACAGCCTGCTGCCGGGCCAACTGCATTTTAACTTGAAATAGCTTAACAGCCCAAAGAAAAAGATCCCCCACAAGATCAGCTGAGCTTTTTGAGGCTGAATTATGGTGACATTTAGTTAGTTGGTAGTCCAGATACACTTTAGGGAAATAGTCATTGAGATGAAAAATTATATCTTGAATTTTTCCCCTGGAAGAAGTAAAAATATGTGGTACTAGGTATGGTAGACTGAGTAATAGACCCCTGGACTGTTAGGGATCCCACATCCTAACAAAGCAGTGAATATATTATGTGAATATATTATGTTACATGGCAAAAGGGGCTTGATAGATATAATGAAGTAAAAGTTACTGAGATGGGAAATAATCCTAAATTTTTCAAGTATGCCCAGTGTAATCATAAGAGGCTTTATGTGTGAAAGGGGAAGCAGAAGGTTAGAGCCAGAGAAGAAAATGTGGCAGGTGTCAGGGGTTGATTTTAAGATTGGAGATGATCTTCAGCTGGGCTGGAAGATGGAGGAAGATGCCATGAGCCAAGAAAAGTAGGCAGGCTCTAGAAGCTGGAAAGGCAAGGGGAGGGATTTCCTGTAAGAGGCCCCAGGAAGAGCACAGCCCTACTTCTTCCATTTCAGATTCCTGACCTCCAGTGCAGAAAATAATGGCTTCATGCTGTTTTAAACCACTAAGTTTGTGCTTTGTTCTAGTAACAATAAGAGGGAAAAACAATAGGTCATTTCAGGTTGTGGGCTTCTGTTAAATTTGACTTTTTTAAATTGAGGAAAAGTGTTTTACAACTAGCAAAACTCCAAAATATAGCCCAAAACAAGATGCTCAAAACAGTGTTTTTCACAAATAATTATTTGCTTCTTTTCATTCCTTGGCTACTGCTATAGTAATGAACCATAGCCAGTGGTTTTTCAAGCTGTATTTACCCCTTGCTTACTTTTTATAAATACAGCACAATATGAATCCTACTAAAACAGTTAAAAGAAAAGGTCTGTAGTGAGATCTGAGACCCACTATGTTCCCTGCTTTACCCAACTGATGACTCTTTACAGCATCCCTTAGTCTCCCAGTGCACTGTCTTTCTCCTTCTCATCTTCTATCTTCCCTGCCTTCTAAGGGCTTCCTGGTTTCTTGGAGGCAATTATTTTCCAGACTCTCTGAGACAGAGATCATGAAGTAACAGTCTTCTGAATCACATGACAAACAACATTCATCTGACATGTGTTAAGGCCCAGAGAGCTCTGGCTGCCTGCAGGCTGGGTGGCAAGAGGGACTGGAACCAAGGTGCTACACAGATAGCTGCAGGATGGCTTGGGCTCATTTGCTGCTTTACCTCAGGCAGAGAGAGAAAGCTGGTGGAGCTGTGTGGGTAGCTGGACAGGTTGGGCTCCTTGTTTTCATTGTTGTGGTAATGCCATGAGGAATGGCAAAGCTCTTTGAAAACCGAGGAAAGAATACCAGGCTCTTTGCCACCATGCTCAAAAACAAAGACCAGAGCTCTCGGCCTTGGCCTGGCCAGTAGGCCAGCGATAACCAGGAACCTGGACTCCTCTGAGATAAATTTGGGCCCAAAGCCCAAACACTGATATTAAATGGCTCGAGGAACTATGATGGAAGACTATTTATCTGATCATTTGACTGAATTTGTAATCAGAAGGCTCTACCACCAGGGAACTGTAGTCTTAGGGAACATGGCTTCGGTGGGCCAAAGGTGCTCACAGTCACTGTGCACTCTTACTCCCTCTCCATCTCCCAGCACACAATGCCATTACAGAGATGCTAAGGGTGGGGATCCTTCCACTTCTTCTCTGAGGTGTTCCTGAACCTCCAAACAAAGAAGGCCACTACTCGGCTACTCGCCTGTCCTCCTCTCCGTGTTCTCCCAAGAATGCGTTCAGAAACAGAACCGCAAGGATTCAACACTTCCAGCCTCCTAAGATTTACCGCATATAACGTAAACTCGGAAAGGAGGGAAACACATACGTGCTCCGACGTGAAAGCAATGAGCCTGGGGACAGCAGCCATTCCTTTCTCCTTGACCTCTGGAAACATCTTGTAGCGCGCGATCAGCATGGCGTACATGTTGGATATGGCGCCACCTGGAGGACAGCAGCACACAGTTACTTCTACTCCGGCTTAACATTTCACATGCAAGCAGCCTTCTTGTTTTCACTGATTCATAGCCCTTCTTGGACAGGGGAGAAACCCTTATTGGCTGTGCTTTGAAAAGTATTCCTGGGCTCAGAGGCCCAGCTCTGTATTCAAGTCATACACTTCTCTATTTGAGTTTAGTCTCGGATGAAAGGGATGTGATGCCTGGCAAATAACCACAGGTAGGAGTTGCTTCTCCTCTGTGATCCCTTATAGAAAGTTGAGAAGAAACACATATGAAGTCAGTCTCTCTGCTGCCACCTCTGATTTAGGAATATCTACATGACAGTGTAGTATGACTCCTACAGCTTCCTTCTTTGATGGAGAGCACAGTGATGTTTAGGCTCTAGAAAAGGAACCCGATAATCAAGTGTCAGTCTTCTCTGCCTGATGAGTCCCCATCATCCGTGAAGATGGAGCAGTACACCTTAAGTTCCATCTAGCCTAACAGAGCTAGCGAAGAGGGTTCTTTCTCTGAGAGTGTGCTTCCTGGGCCATGCAGGTTCCAAGACCAAACAGGTTAATTAGACCTGGGCCCTCCACAAGTTAGTTCAATTTTCAGTCAAAAGACACAACTGTTCTCTGCCCTTTCTGGGAACTATTAAACTAGAGGACAGATGAGGGTGGTGTGTCTCAGGGACAGCTCGTTTTTACAAGCAAACATGAAAGCAAGTGTGGTAAAGGTAGAAATGAGGTTGCTTTCCCAAACTTATCCAGTTCCTCATGGAAAATCCTTCAAATCATCATTTTCAGGTAATAATGACAAATTTACAAATTTAATCCAAGGGAAAATTAGTACTAAATTTCCTAAAAAATTAAAAGCTAGCTTAAAAGTCCACACAGCTGGTGTTCAACATTTGGAAAAAAGGCTAATTTTCCTTTCCAGTCAGCTAACACTTTTTCCTTTAGCACTTGAAAAATATATGCTATGTATTTAAATACATAGAAGAAAACGGCAGAGCCGAGCTGCAGGCACCCATGCTGCATGGAAGCCCCAGACCAAATCCACTGTCACTTTTTCTTTCCTTGTCTTTCCCCTCATCATCCACTTGTCTTTGGAGATTTGCCAGCACAGTGGCAGGTGTGGCTCTGGCCAGTCCAGCAGGACTTTCTCAGCATGTGATACCTGCCTCTCCTGGGGCTGATTAGGTGATAGCCTGCTCACTAGTGTCTTTTCTGGGTCAATGACTCTCCCTCTCACTGCCTTCCTAACTCTCCTATTTCTTCTCTTCATCAAACCAAGGTCACGCATGAACCCAGCGCACAGTGTTTCATTCCAGGCAGACTCTCTGGGCTGGGAGAGGTGTAAATAAAGGAGCTCAGGATGGAATGGCTGGTCATAAAAGGCAAGATGGAAAAGACTGAGTGAAATGATAAAGAAGAGAAGGAACGAGAAATCTCTCAAAGAAATTACTACTCCTTTTCAGCTCTAAGAAATTATTTCCCATATTTGCTGCCCTCCTTGAAGTGAGTATAAATCAGCATTGTTATTTCATAGACTGGAGCCATGCATCCTTTCTTATTGAGTCTGTCTACCTTGTGATGTACATTTGAAGAATGAATGTTTGATTAATTGAGGCTACTGGTTTTTTTTTTTCCACTAATTCTAGGAATGATACTACAGAGTGAATTCCCTTATTAGGAATCTTTTTTCCACTGTCGCACATTATATATATAGTGTAGGACCACAGAAGTACTAAATAAATACCATCTTTTTATCCTTGTCTAGAACATTAATAACACATTTGAGCTTGGAATAGTTAGACTGGAGGCATACTGATGGTCATTATTTAGCCATACTCATGCTTTTTATCAACACATAGCCCATATAATTTAATCTGAAATATGAGCTAGATACCTAATTTTCTTAGGATCATAGCAAGGCATATCATACCCATAAACAACCACAGATAAAAGCTGAAATATCACTATACCAGGAGAAAATATCCCATCGCCAGAACCACCAGGCCAGCCAATGATTTCTCTCATTTTCTTCAGTGTGACATATTCCAGAAGCACGAACACTGGAGCAATCTCATAGGTGAACCTGAAGTGTAGAAAGGACCAGTTTATGGATGCAACTCAAAGGAATAATTTTTCATTAAAATATAGAATGATTTCCTTTCTCAGAACTTACACTCACAGATGTTATAATTACATTAAATAGAGAGACTAAAAAAAGTCTTCTGAAAGGTTTACTCATTTCTCACAGCCAAGAGCTTTAATTATTAACATATAGGCTTATCATATTCAATAAAGACCATAGAAGGGTAACACTAGGTAAAAGACAACATCTAGTTCAATTTCCACTTTGTTTTATACATCATACATCATTATGAATCCAATATGTCCAAAGACATGCTTTTATATTTTAAAACTTTTGTATAGTTTAGTTGCATTCAAAACATATCAGGTCTATTTTCTGTTAAATAAGGGTGAACAGTCACATAATTCTGAATTTGGAATCACTATTTTAGGAGCTACTTAATTAGAATGGATTTTCATATAAGAAATAGACTTTATGCAATCTTACTAATAATTATCCTGTATTATACAAAGATGTATTCAGCTACTAACATGTTAGTGTTCGCTGTTGATGTCAGCCAGTCTGCAGCCAATCCGACCATATCCAATCCAGTGGAAAGCTGATTGAAATATCTAGGATGACCTGAATGAAGTGGGACACCAGAATTAGGCTTACACTGATGAAAATGCATGCTTCTCACATGTATGATTTTTCTAGCCAAAGAAGCTTGAAAGCTCTTTCAGGAACAGGAATTGAATATACACAAATGTACAAAAAACGTAGTGCATAAGAACACACCCTCTCACATGGAGAACACTGCCTCTAACCACACAGCTACTTTGGGTTTTAGTATTTTTAAAAATACACTTGAAAAATCTCCCTTTAAGCATGTGCTATAAAAAATAACAAATTTGTCTTGCAATCTGGACAGTAGATCATATCGTACTATGCTTTCAGTATATTTGCAAACTAAAATGCCATTGCAACCCTAAACAATTCAAAGACAAGTTATTTGTTTGCTTTCGTGCTGCTAAAAGCCCTTTGTTGAGTTGTTCTGGAAATCAGTCATACCGTGACATCTGCCAGGCATGCCGACATTCATAATAATATCAGTGACAAATGGCCAATGATTATAAAAGACAGGGCAAAAATGAGAAAATAGGACACTTTGCTGAATGATCTGCCCTGGAGTCAAAAAGGTGATGCGTGTCTAAAGATGGCACAGATAAAGCTAATTCTTATCCATCCTTCTCTGCCTGAGTATTTGATTATAAACAATAGAGCTCACTCACAGTTGAGATTTAAAATATATTCAATAGACTGATTGGTCCATTAGCAAGGCTTATCTAATTAATTTCTGAATTTCTCTAAAAACAGATTGACATCCACATACTCCTGGGGACTACTATTTAAAATGTGATTATAAATATCTCATTAGAATTATGTCTCCTCATCTTGACTTATAAAGCCTATCAATAAATCCATACTTTTCTTAGCAACAAAATATTTGGAAGATGGACAATTATGGAAATAGCATCTGATAAAAGGTACCTATCACTTATGGGAAACGTGTGAAGCCTAAGGATGTGATTGTCTGTCATCACTAGCAGGGCAAGACAAGAGAAAGGAAAGCAATGGGGAAAGTGGGGACAAAAGTCAACACACAGCTCATATTGTAGACTGGTGTGCTCTCTTATCAGCCCCAGGCATGTGGCTGGAGCATTGACACTGGGAAAAGATAGGAGCTGGGGAGGCACAAACTGTAGAAACCTTGGATCAGATCTGTGCATGTTTTGTCCATTCTACAGCATTGTTTTATTACCTCCTTTATGGCCTCACACCAGGGCTGTCTATCTTTTCTGCCCTGTTTCAGGCCCTCTGATACTGAGTCTATCAGTTCATCCATTCAGGAAAAGCATAAAGTTCTTCTATGCCACCACGCTGACATCTGGACAACCCGCATTCCTCTCTGCCTCATTGACTCCTCATTTCATTAGCATTCCCAGCTGAAGCTGCAGCCAGCTTCTCCTTCCTGATGCTTTTTCATTTCTGTTCCTCAGCCATTTTTTAAAGTGAGGAAACTAATAAGGATTATCAAATATATCCATTAATCTACTGTCCCAACTCATGCATTTTCTAGATGAACCTGGTGACTAATATCACACAAAATATTTACTCTATGCAAACTTTAGCATGAAAAGCTCTCCCAATTCCAAGGTTTGTACTATGAGAGGAATTCCAAGGTGTGTGCTGTGCTCAGGACATCAGACAGCTGACTCATTCTGAGGAGCACTTTTGGTAAACAGAGAAAACAAGTATGATGTTTCAATTCCTGGTTTTCTCTCTATATACATATATTTGAATTTGATTTACTATTTCACTTTGATCTCTCCTGCCTCAAAGGTTTCTTTACTGATAATGAAATGAAAATATGGAGGGATGGCTGGACAGGTCAGAACAGGATGCCCTACTGGTTTGGCAGAAATGTTCCCATAGTTACATTTGCTCTCCACCAGTGGCCCATACAGGCTGTCTAGGCAGGGCTACCAGAAAGAGTAAGACTTGCTTGTGAGCCAGAACCTGTCCCACAGCCCTGGGCACCCCAGGCAGAGCATGTGAGCTGTGTGAATTGTGCGGCAAAGGAGAATGTCTGGCCACACACATTCTGCACAACCATGGCTGCCCCAGGTGCTGGCACTGTCCCTGAAGATCAGCAAATGGTCCCAGGAGGGTGTGCAGTCTCTGGCAATTCTGACTTGATGCTCATAATCAGTTGAGGAGGGGCCAGAAGCCATTGTAACTGAACAATTCTTTATATACTGGCAATCTACACAAGGACAGATTCATTTATCGATGCTGTAATTCCCGTTGATGATTAAAGATTTAAGACAACATTTATCCCTACCCCTAGCTGCCTCCCTCCACCAGCCACCTCAACCACCAGGTGATCCAATTAACTCTGCAAATGCTTTCAGGATCTTACCATTCCCTGAAGTTTCCAGTTCCAACATTTCTTTACAAAGTAATTTTAGCAATACATGAGGGTTCTTTTTTAGTAGTTCCCCATACCCTCCCTTCTAAGTGTGGAGTCCAAGTGGAAATTAGGTTAAGGACTCTCTGGGACTCGAGAGATAAGTAGGATTTCATAAAAGAATCTTCTGAGGATTATAAAAATGTAGGATGACCCGGGGATAGTAATTACTTCAACAGATCCTAAATAATGATAGTTGACAAACATGATAGAGCATAAAAATCTATACACTTGAGAGCTAAAGAGAAAAGGTGGGGCTGGGGAGATGGCTCAGTGGAATAAGCCCTTCCCTGGCAAGTGCAAGGGCCTGAGTTCAATCCCCCATTCTGAAAAAAAAATGAGAGAGAGAGAGAGAGAGAGAGAGAGAGAGAGAGAGAGAGAGAGAATGTGCTGCTAACTTTCTGAAATGCTATTTGGAGAGAGAAGGCTAGAAGATGAAATACGTTATAAATAATATTGAAATATGGAAAATATTGAGACACTTTGTTTAGAAAGCCAACTTGATCCATCAGATTTTTAGTTGAACTTTAAATAAAAAGCACTAGACCAACAATTGACTAAGTTTCACAAGCAGTATGGCAAAATCTAAGTATTGAATTGGTCCCTCTTTGCCTGATGCTAAATAGAACACTTATAGACAGAACTATCACTTTCATTGACTTGCAAGTTCCAGCATCTTAATGCTTTCAATTGCATTTCAAAAAGCACCAGCTTTTCAGGATGAAGATGCAAAAATAGTCCTATGGGTTCTTTTCGGTTTGGTAGTATTGTAAACAATAGGTAGTAATTTGCAACTGATATATTTAGATGTTAGATAAGGAAAATGGGCCCAAGAAAAATGAACTAAAAGCATCACTCAGGTGTACCTACAAACCTGGAGGCAGAGAGAGAGAGAGAGAGAGAGAGAGAGAGAGAGAGAGAGAGAGAGAGAGAGATCTTTTAATGCCAGGTATGTATATCATGTGGGTTCTGCAGTGACATTAATTGAGGATGATCTTTAGTAAATCTTTAAAATCATACTCCACAGATTGAGTTTTAGTCAACAATTTCTTTTCCTGTATACCTGGCTCTAAATCTATAGTTAATCAGAAGTGGAGAAATATACAATAAATCAATATCCCGAATCTTAACCTATGATACCTTCCTTCTCTGTTGATACAAGGTACATATTTAAAAAGGTAAAAATCTCATAGCAAACATTCTTAAGTATTTGTTGTTGATGAAACTAATACATACTGACAATTCACCAGTAAAAATTGCTGCATAAAATATGTTGTTTCCTCGAATGTTTACATAATCATTCAGATTTTTATTTGTTAGCAAATTTTTAAAAAGCTACAGATCAGTTAAACTACAAATCTTTCCTTTCCACCAGAAATTATCCCACAGTTATTTTTTGCTTTAATGAAGTGCGGGACCATGAAGCGTCATGATGATTAGAGACAATGTAGAAAAAAGCGGGGTAAGTCAGGATCTGAATAGATGAATGACTGACTTCGTGTAGATAAACAGAAAGCTTGGAATGCACCCAAATAAATGCTATGTCCAGCCTTATAAAGTGAACAGAATGTAAGAATATTGTGAAAAGCCAATAGACCATGAAATAGGTTTTTAAAAATGTGCCCCTAAGGATATCGGATTTTCCCCTCTCCCTTTCCTTATCTTGCATACACAATAGCTCTGAAGGACGCATATCCTTATATAACACGATTGGATTGCTAAAGTAGTCTATATTACAGAGAGAGAGAGAGAGAGAGAGAGAGAGAGAGAGAGAGAGAGATTTTCTGAAAATCATGAAATTCAAGTTGGAAGTACTCTTGGCCATTTGAGACAATGTCATAACACTGTATCTCCAGCTCAATGCTTACATCGGGTGGTTACCCCAGTTTCTGACCAGTTCTATGCCAAAGAAATGGCTAGCACAACACTGGGATTCTGGCTTTTGTTTGGCTCATGCTTTTGAGATTTCATTTCCATATTCCACTTCTTTCTTCAGTTTGGGTCGCTTCTACTGGCCTCTGCTGACAAATGGTTGCTTCTACACCAATGGATAAACTACGTGGCCAAATGCAGCCTGATTATTTCTATTAAGATAATGTTTCTAGTATTGCCAACTTCCGGTGCATTAGCAATAAGAAAAGGTGCTTGTGAATTTGTTCGTTCTGTTAAAGGTCATTTTAAATGATGAAAATAATTTTATATCTTTTAATATGCCCATAATTACACAACAGAAAACATTCTTATAGAAAAAAATCATATAAGAAATTGCTTTATTTTTTTGATTGGACAATACCTGTTTTAATTGCATATCTTAGAGTTGTTTGGCAATGCATCAAAATTTCCTCCAAATTTTGTGGTTGATCGGCCAATTCCCAATTATACTCTTGAAGAAGCTCATTAGGATAATGAAAATCAATGACTTTGGTTGATCTATCAAAACTCTTCACCACATACTGAAGCAAAATGTCCATAACATCTTGCAAAAAAGCCAAAGTGGGCCTTTCTCCGTCACACGCTGGCAGCAGATCTAAAGCATGGAATAAAATAACACATTTTCAACTTTACTGTAGATACGTTCAGGTAAGATCTTGATCAGACAATCACCCTTTGAATGGAGAGATTTTATTTTATATTAAAAGTCAGCTTTTGGAACGCAGAGTATTTCCTATCGATGAAAAGCATTTTTCAAAGACAGGGTAGTGAATTTCTTTTACCAAAATGAATTCCAGCATTTCAATTCGTAAGATACCGTTCGCTTCATCCCCGCTCCCCCAAGATGAGCAAGTGCCTCCTTTTCTCGATTTTACAGGAGTTTGTTCTCTATATTTTTCTTTCAGGGAATCACCCTAAATGTTTCAGGAGATACTTCCCGTCAAAAATGCTTGAGAAACATTTGTCTTCCTGGAAGTCAGGCAAAACTGGCCATTAAAATGTAGGCTTTCTGCTCTGTTGTACACCCCCTGTTTCCAGTCAGTGTGCTGTGTCTCTGTGCGTGTTTGTTTGTGTATGTGTGCAGGCGAGTTTGGGAGACTGAGTCTGAGCGTGCACGAGGATAAAATTCAGCCCGCAGACCTCAGGGGGTGGAATCCTATTAATTTGCAGCAATGAATTCATCTTGCGATCTCATCTGAAGCCCTAAAATATCCCAGGGACTCTGAATTCCCTCGCAGTTTCTTCCGGAAACTGTGTCCCTCCCAATGCCCTAAGATCCTGGAAACCCAGAGCCGAACCAGGAGCGCACGAGTGCCCGCCGCCCGAGCTTGGAGGTAAGCGGCCGCGCAGGGCTGCACAGAGCGCGCCTGGCGTCTCCGCTCAGCTTCAGACCCCCACGGCGTCATCTCCGCCCAGCACCTCTAAGCCGGGTCCGGCTCCCAGCCGGGCCCAGTGGGCGGGGCAGGGGTGCAGTTGACCCGCAGCGCCTTTACCTGTTGCGTGCAAAAAGGCGTAGTCGACCTTCGTGTGGCTGCAGCGGCAGGGCTTCTGGTCGCAGGTGCAGGCCACTTTCCTGGCAGAGCCCCGCGGGGCCGCGCTGTCGCCGCCGTCGGCCGGCTTGTCCGCGTCTCCGTAGAGCAGGGCTGCACAGGGACACCCGCAGCGGCCCGAGTCAGCGTCTGTCCAGCGGGTCCAAGTCGCCCGCCCTGCCCGCTTGTCTTACCCGCGCCCGCACTCACCGCACAGCTTGTTCCCAAGGCCGCCGGTGAACTTCTGGGCCACCTGGCACCAGGCTCTCGCTGCACGGGAAGGCAGGCCGACGCGAAGCGGAAAGACAGCTGTGAATTTCGTTACGCGCGCACGGACCCCGAGCCGTTCTGAGGCCGCCTTCCTACCCCGTAGCGGACCAGCGCCCGGGCCGGCCGGGCGTCGATCTGTGACCCGACCAGGACGCCTGGCTCCAGCGCTCGACTCCCAGTGGGTTCGGGACAGGCGAACCCCGGCTTCGCGCCGCCCGGCTTTCCTAGACTCTCGTCCAGTCTCCAGACCCGGATCCCCTTCCCGTCACCATTCTCCCTTCCCCGCCTCGATCGGCCCCAGGTCGGGATTCACGCCACACGCGCCGCCGGGCAGCCAAATTCGTTGTCTCTGAGACCGCCGACTTTGGAGAGCCCTCCCGGCCGCAGGCGGAGGAACCCGAGGTCGTGGGGCCGTCTTTCTGGGGGACTGAGGGCTGTGGAGCTCTCGGGCCACCAAGGACTCTCCCGAGTGAGCGCGGGCAGAGGCGCGAAGTTTTCCGTCGCCGGGGCGCAGCCTCCTCCGTCTCCCCGTAATCCCTCAAACCCCGCCGCCGGCGGAGCTGCCCGCTGCCCGCTGCCATCGCGTCTCCTACCTGTGCCGGGGTTCTCGGGATCCCCCGAGCCATCCTCAGACCCAAAGGACCAGAAGCCGGAGCCCGGAGAGGCCATGGCTGGAGCGGGTCGCGGGTGCGGCGGCGGCTGGCCGGGATCCCGCGGGGCGGACGCGCGTGTGTGCGTGTGCGCGCGTGTCGGGGTCCCGGCCTCGCGCTGTGGCGACGCTCTGAAAGGTGGAGAGGAAAGAGCCCGCAGATCCGGAAGCGCCGAGCGCCCAGGCGTTTTGAGGGAGCGAGAGCCCAGCGGGGACGGTGAGGGGCGGCAGAGGGGAATGGGGGGAGGGAGGAGGACGCTGAGTCGTGAGGGTGCCGGGCGGCTGTGGGCGGGAGCGGGACGCAGTCAGCGCGAGGGGCGGAGGCGCGGGCCCCGGGAGCCCAGAGCGAGGAGCTGCGCGGCGCGGGCGCTGTCCAGGGTGCTGCCGCGCGGCGGGCGCCGCCTCCACCACAGGCGGGCCAGGGAGACCTCGGCTAGGCGGGCGGGGTGACTGGGACCAGTTTTACACGCGCTTCGAAGGGCGTGTTTATTGTTTGAGGTCTAGCTTTGGTTGCGGGAAGGAAGCGCGGATTCCCGACCGCCTCTGTCCGAGCAGGTGTCGAGGTCGCGGCGCCCTCAAGAGCCCAAGCTGTCCGGCCTGACTTGGAACAGTTCAAGAGCTTGAGGAGGGCAGAGCGGGGGAAGGGCGCCCTTTCTCGGGAGACCCAGGGCCAGCTGATGGGCCGCCTCGGCCCCGGGGCGCGCAAGTGCCTTGCGGCCAAGCGCCTAGTAGAAGCACTCGCCGTCCAGGTTTTGATTGACGGATGAGGAGGAACACTGCTGATTGAGGCAATTAAAATCCACGCTGGAGTCTCTCACTGAGGACCTCGGGCTGGGCGGAGTGACGGAAACTTCTGGGAATAGAGCACAGGGGAGAGGAGGCAGCCAGCGCCGGCAGAACTGATGGCTGAAGGGGGTTGGGATCCGGTCATTTAGTGACCTTGGCCCGCAGAGGCTTGGAAAGGCCAGCGGCATGCGTGCGACTTGAATCAGACTGAGTGAGAGGGAAAAAAGAGGTTTCCAGCTGAGCAATTTGGGCTTCCCAAATCGTGGAGTGAGGAGGAGAAGGCATTGCCTTCTGGGGCCCTCATTTGGGGGCCTCAAATCAACCATTCTTCAAATCAACCACCATTTCTGTTTGCAGTCCTCCTAGCTCAGAGGCTGAAGGTGACAAAGGTACCAAATCCAGACCTAGACAGCCAGAAGAGAAACTCGCTCCAGCCTCACAAGCAGAGGACTCAGCCTGCCTGGTTCTTTGTTTAAACCCACACCAAATCCTGCAAATACAATATTTTGCTGTGAGCAGAGGGTGTGTGTGTGTGTGTGTGTGTGTGTGTGTGTGTGCAGAACTTTTTATACATATTAGAAAATATAGTCTTAAAAACAAGTGTTTAATACACAAAAGTATCCCAGAGAAATAGATTAAAGCAAGAAGGTAGAAATCATCACACCTGAATTTTTCGTTTTTATAGCAGTGACTTGCCTGCTACTTTTTAAATGCTATTAAATCTCGCTGCTCCAGAGTACTTTAAATCTGATGATAGTTTTTACAATTTTATAAAAAAATTTTAAATCCTCGTATTTCAAATGCAAATGGAGGTCTGGTTCGTCTTTCCTTAATGCCAGCCCTCCCTAGACAATAATTTGCTTTGTAAAGAATTTCTCTTTCTCTGAGGAGCTGTGTTGCCCCCTCCCCCCTTAACGGGGGTTGGCCTTAACAAAAGAGAGCATGGAGGTAATAATTACAGTCATTAGTTCACAAAGGAGGCAGCCGCCGAGTGGGAAGGGAAGGCAGGCGGGAGAGGGGAAAAGGCTTTCTGAGCGCCCAACACTCGGGCCCTGAAGGGAATGGTTTCCTTGGATGACCTATTTCTTGTACACAACTGACCCAGAGATGGAATGCAGGCCCAGCTGAAGAAAAATCCTGAATCTGGTGTAAGTTTTCCCTTGTGTGGAGGGACAGAGAAAGCAGGAGGGATGGCTGGAAAGAAAGGAAGAAAAGAAAGCTCCTAAAGAAATACAAAAGAAAACAAGAACAAAAACACTGCAACTTTTCACCAAGTGGTGGCCATTCTTGTTTTGTCTCGGTTAGTAAACTGCTTGTTCTGTTGTGGGGGTTTAATGGAAAGGAAGAATGAGAAGTTTCTGAAGATGTCTGTGGCTTCCACGTCTAGCAACGAAAGATCAGGCTGCCAGGAAGTGTGGACTGAAGGATGGGTCTCACAGCCAAGAGTCCATTTGCTCTGCACCACTGCACCTGAAAGGCTGCTGGTGGAGTGTGGACAGACAGACAACATGGGAGGCTGGGCCACCTCCGGTGATGCTGGGACTCTTTCCTTCTCCTATGTCCTTGCATGGGTCCTGCTGCACAGAGATCCCTGGTGCCAGGGCCGGATCCAGCCTACAGTTTCACAAGGCTGGGGAGTGATTTGCCACAACTACTGGGAAGGATGCGGTGCTAACCTAGGGAAGGAGAGGATTTAGGGTTTGGTCCTGCCACAGGTAGACGGATCAAGTCCATCCCTGCACAGCTTTTGGGGCTAACTCTCTGGAAACAATATTACAACTGCTGAGCAAGTTATCAACCTGCTGCACATGTTCTCACTTCTCAAATATTGTTCTAGAGTCTTCTGGCTGCGTCTGGGGCACAGAAGCTGAGGGTGCCTACAGAAGGGAAAAGCTCCCTTGTGGACAGAACCCCTTTTGCAATTCAGCTGCCCATGGCACCATTTCACCAATTTTCTCACCTGCTTTAGGCTGCATAGACCCCGAGGCATCTTCCATTGAAGGATTTAAACCAGTTCTTAAAAGAAGTTGCAGTCAATGGACAAATGGAACACTCTGTCTACTTGTGTTAACCTTCCTTCTCAAATATGCCCAAATTTGGAACAGTAGGGCCTGCCTCAACTCTGGAGAGCATGACTACCTAAAATCTAACAGTTCAGCTCCATGACGAGCCCAGTATTTTTCTAGGCTGGACAAAGGAAGCCACAGGGGTTGGGAAGGTACGAGTGCCTGCATGTGTATGTATCTGGAGATTTGTTTGAAGATGTGTTTAAAGGACACATGGGGGCAGACTATATTTTATAAATGGAGGATTGGGTTTAGGAGTTTGGTGATGGAAACAGAAGGTACCTCAGCCTCCTCCTGGCCCCTCCACAGCTGTGTAGCCAAAGCCTGGCTCCAAAGGGAAAGGGGTGACCCAGAGCACAAACTACACACTTTCCAGGGCACTTCCTTTATTTAGCAATCTTAACAACCAAGGCAAAGAAAAGCTCAAGTTTGAGATGAATTTCATTTTCAACATTTTTGCCCGCCTCACACAGGCTTTGCTCTAGCTAACTCAACTCACCTTATAGGGTCCTGTACATCTGGGCAATCTAGTTTTAGGGAAGAAATTATCTTTGAAGTCATAAAAAAAATGGGAGGAGCTGGTGATGATTTAGGTGCAAGTGCATCCATAGCAGTTGCAAACAAATGAACAAAGAGATACGTTAGGGAACCTGGGCAAACTTGCCCTAACCGTGGGACTGATGAGAGATGAGAGTACAGGAGTCCCAGGAGCCAGACATAGGCTCCAGTTCTCTTCTTTCAGAGCACCTTAGATGGCCCTCATCCCTGAGGGAGCAGTGCAGCAGGCAGGCCTGCTAGAGACCAAAATCTCTGCTCCAGTGCTAGCAGCACCAGTGCAGGTCCCTTTGCCCCACCCTGCTGTGGTGGCCATAATCCTGAAGGCTCCAGCTGCTTCTGATGGTGGCTGTTCAGTGGTTGGGCTACAACTGCTGGATGAGGCGCTGGCGTTGGGAGGTTTTGCGCAGGAGCCTCCTGTAGTCGTAGGGATTGGCTACTGGGCCACACTGCTCCTCCTCAGGGCTTTCAGCTCTCACCCACCTGCAAGAGGAGGCCAATGTCTTTATCCACCCTGAGGTAGGTGTGGCCTCTTCCTGGTACATCCCACTAACCCTGAACATTTCAGAAAGACATAGTGGGAATTTCAGGCTGATGGCCAAATGCATTTGCTGTAATTCTCAGTGGTTTGCAAAATGGAACCTGGCGACTCTATATACATGACAGTCAAGCAAAGCTTTGGAAGTTGTAGATCAGAGAGGCAAGAATCCTTTAGGTGGAAATAATTCACAGCCAACAGACCTCACAGCTGGTAGAATGCCAAGCAAAATAAGTCAGGTACCCAGAGACAAATACTCTCTTTTACATGTAGAATTTTAAAATGTCAGATTTACAGAAGCAGAAAGTAAATGTATATATAACCTCAATCTCAAAATGTTGCAAAGAATTTGGGGGAGCTACAAGTTAACATCACATAACTGGTGATAAGATGAGAAATCAGGGCTGACCAAATAGCTCAGTGGATTAAAGCACCTGCTGAGCTGGCCCTGCCCCCGCCCCCCAACTGCCTGCTGAGATAGCAACTGGGCGTGGTGTCCCGCACCTGTAATCGCAGCTCTTGGGAGGCTGTAAACAGGTGAATCACTACGAGTCCGATCTAGTAGTGAGACCCTGAACACCCTGTAGACCCTTCTCTAAAATTAAAAAAAAAAAAGATGAGAAATTGAATTGAAAATTAGTATTTTTCTCCAAATCATTGTTTTGGCTGATATCCCTGATTCTAAGAAATTATGAGCATAATAAGATACTATCAACTAAAACATTCTAGAGCTTAATACAGATTTCAGATTATATATATATATATTTGCGTAACTGGGGATTGAACTCAGGCCCCTGCGCTTGCCAGGGAAACACTCATTCCACTGAGCTATCTCCCCAGCCCCCATATTTGGTTATAATTAAGATGGTCATATAGTTTATTGTACAAACTGACATTTTTAAAATGGGCCTCCAGTCACACCAAGAAAAGAGGCATAAACTTGGATTTTGCTAAGAAAACTGGAATGCCTACTTACTTTAAAAATATTTTATTTATTTATTTGGTACAGGGTCTCGCTGTGCAGCTCAGACTCATAGTGATCCTCCTTTCTCAGCCTCTTCAGTGTGCCCAGGCTTCTGGAGCCAGCATGCTATATGGTACTGGGGATCAAATCCAGGTCCTCGTGCTTGCCAAGCAGGCACTTGGACTGCGCAGTTATCTCCCCAGCCCTGGAATGCCTACTTATTATAATACAACATTTATGATTTTACTTTTAAGCAATGTATCACTCATCTAATGCAATACTCACTAAGAATACTTTGGTACAAGTTTACACCTAAAACAAGTGGACTTATGAGTATAAGGTTGAACATGCTGTACTTCACACCATAGTTTATTTGTACCTTTCATCAGCTTTAAAGAACTGATTCTGGAGTTCCCGTGATCTTTGTTCTCTCAAACTAGGCTTACACTCCTTTGGTCCAGAATGACTGGGCAAAAATTCTTTATAGTAGAAATCTTCCAAATCTAGTAATTTTCCCTGACTGTAAATGAATAAATAAACATATCATACCATCAGTCTAACTTGCTACTCACTTAAAACAACAGAATACTTGCTTTCTTCTTTTGAAGTATTCACTACAACTTAGGGTTTTTTTTTTTCCTTTTTTTTTTTTTTGTGGTATGGGAGATGGAACTTAGGACCTTGAGTTTGCCAGGCAAGTGCTTATTCTACTGAACTATTTCCCTAGCAGGAGTTAACACATACATATCAATAAAAATTAGACAAGTCTTGAAGCGTGTATAAGCAGTATTTACTAAAATGAAGAAGAGAATGGGGTTGAACTTAACACAAAACTTGTAGACACTGGAACAGCCAGTGCTAACCGTGCCCCAGTTTATGCATTGCCATCAGCATTCACAAATGGCTCTTGGGCCAGTCAGAAAAGCTGGCCTCTGTACATGACCACAGAATACATTCACATTTTATTATCTATCAGTACCTTGACACACACAAGTTTTCATGGCCTTAATTTATCTCCTTCACTGGTAAACTTCTGACTTTTTCCTTCGGGGATTAAATACTGGATGAGATTTTAAGTCCTGTGCATGACATGTACCCATGGTATGCCCTGAACTTTATTAATCTTGGACCCTGTCAGGCCAAATATAGACCCTGTGGTCTCAGCACCTATAGCACCTATGTGACTTCTTTGGAGGTAAACAGGTTTGGGAATCTACCAGGGAAGCATGTTTTTGAAAGTCACAGATACCAATCTATAAATGAATTTCCAGAATGTGATAGATTCACGAAGGGGAACTCTGTGTTCATCATGCTTAACAGAAGAACCTCTTTTATCACTAGCACTGTGTTGAAATTAGTTGACAGGGCTACTGACTAAAACAGTGACATAATATTCAAATAGTAAAGTACTGATGGATTGAAATATTATTGAAAAAGAGAATCATAGGAAGTTAAATGTGCTTTACTTGTTGGACACACAAATCGTACCTTCCTAACAAATTCATAAAAATTATAAAATGTGAGGCTTAGCATGTGTTCAAAGACAAACAACAATAAAAAAGAATTCAAGGGAGGAAGTATGTGGCTATGGGTATGTTCAAATTCCCCAATTAAAATCATCCAGTTTGCTAAGAAAAGCAAATTCTATACTAGAACAGTATAATTCACTCAAAAAATATTTGAGATCTCAGTATCTCATACTGTACTGGCTCAGTATATTATAATAGACCAGATCTTATGCACATTTGCTATATAAACGTGTTGACAGCACATTCTTCTCAAATGTATCCACATAAAATATGATTTAAAATCTAAACACATGGATTTATATTTTTGCTTGAACAAAATGACTCATTGAAATCTAGAAATAATAATTACCTGTCTTTTCTTGGTCTTCGTTTTTCTTCCTGGATTGACTTCTAAAGGGAATAGAAGAATTTAAAAATGATATAATATATAGCAATCTATAAGGATAATTACAGTATGGATTTAAGGAAAGATAAGAGGAATCAGGATAACAGATTACCAACTTCTAAAGTTACTTGGTAATTCAGAAAAAACTAAGTAGTATGTGATTCTGCACAATACCTCAAAGAGGCAGAAAATGATCACCTAGGGCTTGCAGTTCTGTAGAGGGCTTGGGAGTGGCTGCCAATAGGTAGAAATTTTTTTGAGTGATGAAAATGTTTTAAAATTGATAGTGGTGATTGTTGTATATTCTAAGTGGGTGCTTTATATGGCATGTGACTCATGTCTCAACAATGCTTTATGAGTGCACCCATGTATGAAAATGTTTGTGTCCACATAGAATATATACATGAATGTAGAATATGTAAAAATATAGGTGGCGCGATATTTGAGTTTGGAGACAGGGACCCAGGCCAGAGATAGATATTCAGAAATAGACAGTAACTTGTACTGTTACATCATGTAACTCGGTAGTGTCCCAAATTTTCTGATCAAGGAGATTATGGGGCCAAAAAGGAAAGTGACCGATGATGTAGAGTGTGCTTAAGGAGAGTCACATGGAGAGAAAACATTCTCTCAGGCTTTCACACAGAGCACATTGGCGAAGCAATGGCCGTGACTCATCCACATGGCTGACACTGACAAAGGTTCTACAATCTGAGGTACAGGATCTCAGGATAAATCCTGAGGGGATTTCACTGACCTTATCAGACCCAAAAGCTACACCTCTTGTTGCATAGGTCCTGCTTTACCTTGATCTTAACCATCCAGCAGAAAAGTATAAAAACAAAATATAAGAAGTAAAGCCATGCTGTTATGTTGAGCTACAGGGGACTCAGGTCAACAATTTCTGACATTGCCAGTGAAGCGGAAGACCCAATACTATTATGGGCTACTGGACTCTTTTAGAATATTCTGCTGAGTTTACACACCTATAATATTCAAAGAAGGGAACTTAACAAAAAAAGGGTATACAGATGAATGTCCATTTTGTATCTGTGTATTCAAAGTGGTTAGGATAGATATATAGTTACATTCTCTTAATGAATAGAGGGATTTGTTCTAATGGTATTTGTAAATAGAATATTATGTCCGCATCTTGTACAGCAATTAACCACTAGGAAGAATGTATGCAATGTGTTAATTATTGAAACTGTCTTACCAATTTGATCTGAAACTGTCTCATTGCTATTTGTTTCTCAATAAAATTATGAAAAAAAAGAAAGAAATGGGCAGTAATTGATGTCAGAACAGCTAATGAAATGGTTCAAAGAAAATGAAAGGAGACTGAAAAATTGATCTTGGCATTACGAAGAGGGAGAAGAGACTTCTGGGGAAATTGAAGAGAAATCATCAGAGGGAATGAGAAGAACTAGAAGGCCTCTAACTTGGAAGTCAAGTACAAGCTTTATTTTCTACCATGGAGGAGAAAATTTGCTTCTAACACATTCTCTGGGTTCCAACACATTCTTCTTGAGGTGTGTCCTATAACTTCCATGGGTGCAGAAATGCTGCTGGCACTGTGGCAATGGGGAAGTTGGGGTTAAGTAAGTGCTCTAGGTAGGTGCAAAGGTCCTGAAACCAGGAGAGGTTGCCTTGCACCAACAAGGCATCAAGTAGTTATCTGTGGTGAGTGGAAATGGAGGGGCAGGAGGCAAGGTGGAATATCCAACCTAAATCCAATGAGCAAGGTCTTGGTAGAAATCAGAGTTTATGCTCGTGGAACTAATTGCTCAGCTGTGAAAAGGACTGTCAATAGCAAGAGAGGAACACACTGAAATTTCCCATTTAGAGACATTTTCTGATGTAACATGGGGAGGATGGGATTAGAAGTAGCTGGGTGGGGCTAGAGATAATCCAGATGAGAAAAGATGATGATGTGAAACAGGATATTTGCTGAGAGGTTAGAAGAGATGACTGGAGGGAATGTTTGCAGGTAGAAGCTCCAGCTCAGCGCAAATCATCTAGGTAACAGGTATGAGGTGGGGGAGATCTAGGGTGATTCCCAGGTTCTTTGCTTTGGAAACCAAGTCGATGATAAGGGCATTCACGGACAACAGGAACAGGAGAAGAAGGGCAACCTAGCAGGGTTGACGTCAGTGAGTTCACAAGCTGCAAGCCATGGGTGCAGCTAGAAGACCTTAATAAAATTAATGTCCCTGATGTGATGGCTTGGACACCCTTTTCTGTGTCTCAGAACCATGATCTGCCAGAAATAGCTACAACGTGAAGGGCCATCTCTCGAATTAGAGGGCCCATTTGTTATGAACACACTGCCTTCTAGGTATGGGATTTAACTGATGTCTAACACATACCCACTTTCTTCTTTTCTCCTCTCATGTGTCACTATAACCATTTACTTTAAGGTCCCTGTCTAGTAAGATCCCTTTGTGGAGAGATCCCACAATGGCAGATTTCCTTTACTGGGCTGATATTTGTCTATAAGTTCAGTCTAATGAGGACAGAGAAAGCTGCTGGGAGGACATCGTAGGCACAGGACTATGGGACAAGGCTGGAGCACAAGGAGAAGCGTCTGGGGAGCAAAGTACCCAGACATTCCACTGGGGAGGGTCAGGAAGAGAAGACCTCAAGGTGTCTGCCGCTGGCTGGCCATTTCCACCCATCTTTGGGAGCTCCCACGGCTCCCACCTGACAATAAAAGTGAACCACTTACATGGAGTAGATAATAGTATGTGGAGTCTTCAGGGTTGTTCAACATTTTGGGTTTCCGGGGTCTTCTTGGTGGTCTAAGAAGCTTTGGCTCTTCTCCTTTAGAAATACCTGTAAGAAGTTGATCATAGACAAGTGTTTAATTACCAAGACTATTATCATGCAATGGTTTCCTTTTAAGGTAAACAGGAAATTGTAAACACACAACTGGAGCTAATGCTGGGAGAAAGAGGGAACACTTTTAATCCCCAGCCAGTCCTTGCCCTACTCCTCACAACATGCCTTCCTTCAGTTGTCTACTGCTGACTTTAATTTTTCCCTTCTCCCCTTTTATCAGTGTTGATCATTAAAAAGCTTCCACTGGCTTTTGCAAAATTTTATCTTTTTAAAGTGAATTAGTCACATCCACTTATAGTTCAGTCTGAATGGTGAAAAACATAAAAATAACAGTTATCAGGTCATTACATATTTTTAATATTTTTAGAAACATTTGAAAATACTCGCTGACCAAATTTTATCTTGACTTTAACATTTAAAGTGTGAATTAACATATCAAAACATTACTATTGTAACAGAAATTAAATTGAAGATGGCAGAAAGTCTCAGTAAATATCATGAAAGTCAAGAAAAAGAGCTGGGCACTAAGGACTTCTTGATTCTGTCTTCATTTTCTCCTCAAATGATCCTTATTTAATCTGATTTACATGACAGACAATGAAAATGCCTTGTATAAGGTGAGGGGTGCCCGGCATGGGAAAACCCGAAGGTCCTTTCTCTGCTATTATCATCGCTGACCTCTTTGCCACTGAACGTTACTGACCACCCTTTGCTGTTGCAGCTGGGACTGAGGTGTCCGAAGGCAGACACTTCCTCTTACATATTTGTATGTTCCCAGCACTTAAGGAAATATTTGGCACAAGTACATGATTAATCACAGTTTGCTACATAAGCTTAGTACGGCAGTACATGCTGCAATTCCAGTACTTTGAGAGGCTAAGGGAGGATTGCACATTTGAGCCCAGGCTAGACCAAGTTAGAGACTCAGCATGGCCCAGTCTCAAAATAAAAACAAACAGGACTGCAGATGTAGCCCAGTGCAAAGGCCCTGGGCTTACCCCCCATACCGCTGGATGAGAATGAGACCTTCCCCTTGCCTCCCAGATTGAGTTGTCTCAGTTGGCATCATGTGCTTCCTGCCAGCCACTCAGTGCCTTGGGTTCCACCTCCTTGATTTCTTCTACCGTGCCCTCTCAGACTTTAATGAACCAGTGCCTGTCTTTTTGCTCCATGTAAAATTCCAGGCACTACAATCTCAGTGACAATGTTTATGTCTTCTAGGCTCAAAATATGTGACACCTTTGTTTCATCTGTTTTCATTTCCTATAGATGAGCTATTATTATTATTATTATTATTATTATTATTATTATTATTATTTGCGGCTGGCTCAGCCCACCCTGGGGGCAGGGCTGGTGCAGCATGTGGTCCCAGGGATTGAAGCTTGGTCCCTGTGCTTGCCTAAGTTTGTCTAAGCAGGCACTTTAGTCTGCTGAGCTATCTCACCAGCCCCAGATAAGCAATTATGTTTCTTCCAATTTTTAACACATTCTTTGAAATGTGTAATATTTATGTACTATTTCCTCTCAGGTATGACTGCCACCACACTCTGGGCTTTAATAACTGCAGCAGAGCCTTAACTCGACATCCATACTTTATTTAATGATGAGACCCTGATATTTTGTTCCTTAAATTCCATATCACTTATGAAACCCAATTTTTAAAAAATGTATAAGAATGGTTCTTTTCACCTTCCCTTTCAAGTCCAGGGCCAGGTCATTCACAACCCCAGCAGTGTCCTTTGTCTTCCACCATCCCTCTAGCTGAACAAGCTCCACTGGTCAGCCCAGCGACTTTTTTGGTGCTGGCCACACTGTGGAAGCAGCTCCGCCTCTTCCTGCTCTCACCCCCTCATAGCAGAGAGTTCCACAACCTGGCTGAGGGCCAAGCAGCCTCAGTGCCTGAGTCTGGGGCCTCCTCTTTGGTGGCTTTTACTGCCTGCCGTGGCTCTTCCTGTCACTGGATACTTACTGTACTTGCTGCTTGTACCTGCTGGTTGAAACCTGTTATAGTTTCACATGGTTCCCTCTCAAAACTCACGTTTTAAAGTGTTTTTTAAAAATGTGTTTAGTACAGGGTCTACAGGGTCTCAGTACACAGATCGGACTGATAGTGATTCTCCTGTTTTTCAGACTCCCAAGCACTGGGATTACAGGCATTCACCTCCACCCCCAGTCTCAGTCACCATCTCAGTGCACCCTGGGGATGGGGCTAGCATGGCAGGCCAGGGACTGAACCCCTGGCCCCTGTGTCTGCCTAAGCAGGCGCTTTAATCCACTGAGCTATCTGCCCCCCCCCTTCCTTTGATGCAGGGTCTTGCTATGTAGTTCAGGCTGGCCTTGACATCACAATGAAGCCCAGGCTGGCTTTGACTCAAGGTGATCCTCCTGCCTCAGGTTCCAAGTGCTGGGATTATAGGTGCATGCCACCACACCTGTCTCCACATTTTCTTTTTCCTGTGGAGGGTCTCACTGCATAGCTCAGATTCATAGTGATCCTCCTGTTTCCAGCCTTCCTAGTGCTGGGATTACAGGCATGCACCACAATGCCCAGACTCTGTTGATAGCTCAGTGTGCCAGGGGCAGGGCCAACACTGCATGTGGTGCCAGGGATTGAACCCTGGTCCTGTCTCCACATTTTGAAGTCTTAACAATAGCTCAGAATGTGACTTTTTTTGAGATGGGATCTTTAAAGAATTAAGATAAAATGAAGTCATCAGAGTGGGTTCTAATACAATTTGGCTAGTATTCTCACAAGGAGAGGAAATTAGGACATAGACATATGTACAGAAAGAGAACCACATGAAGACCTGGGCAAGCCCATCTACAAGCTGAGGAGAGACACTTTGGAGAGAATCAATCATGTTGGCTCTTTGGTTTTGGACTTGGAGGAAATACTTCTGTTGGTAAGCCACTCAGTCTGTGGTACGTTGTGATGACAGCCTTGGAAAAGCAATGTAAAACCTAACTCCATACTTCTTGCCACTTAACTCTTTTTTACCTCTATATTTTAAAATAGAAACAGAAATTTTGGATAGTGGGGACCATTCCTTGGTTTTGGTCTGTTCCTGGCTGCAGAGGTGGCCCAGGGGTAGGTGTAGTACTGGTGGTGGCCGTAGAGGCGTGTAGACACAGTAAGAGGTCACATCCATTTTGGCCTTGAGGCTTGGGGCTGAACAGCATAATGCTGTATGTTTTCTGTTATAATCAGGCCATCAAACTGTCACATGCATCAAAATAAATTCTTGAGGCTTTAAAGATAAATGTAAATAAAAGAATCAACAAACCTCTTGAAAAATGGAGGGAAATTCATGAATAATCAAGAGGTGTGAACACTGTAAAGTTCAGAAGTCATAGAAGAAGTTACACAGGTTTGCGTGCTGAGCATCGATGAGGGACTAGGAATGAGTGCAGTGGCAGACTGCTTAGCAGGCAGGAGGCCTTGGGATTGGGCCTCCATTCTGCAAAACGGCTACAAAGTTTTTATATGACACTGAAAGCAAAAGATGCATGGCAAACGTGGAAAACTGTATTTATAGCAAAGATTTTTAGTATACAAAGAGTGCAAACAAATATCTATAAAGGATGGACTGATAGAAAAACGGAGCACATATACAGCTAGGACACTCAGGACAAGCAAACTAAAAAAGGAAATAGGTAAGGGAAGGCATATGAATTAACAAGAAGACAAAAATATAAATTAAAATAATGAGATATAACTTTATTCCAGGCAAATGAAATATTAAAAAGGGTGACATGTCCAGATACAGTGTCAGAACAAGTGTGACTTCACAAATTGTTGCAAAAAGTATCAACTGTTAAAGGTTTTTAGAAGAGTGAACTATCAAAAGCAAAAATACTTTCAACTCTATAATAACTCTAAGGTTAAGATCATAAAAACTTCTTCGTGTTGTTGTTTTAGTCCACAAAACTAAAATCCCAGTATACAGGGATTTTTTTTTTTTTCTGTACCAGGGCTCAAACTCAGGGGATTGTACTTTCCAGGAAGCACTTTCTTCACTGAGCTATCTCCCTGGTCCCTTACAATAATTTTTTGAAGAGATTCTTTACTATAATTTTATTTCAGAACTAAAAATTGAACCAGAGTCTCACACGTGAGGTGAGCACTATGCCACCAAACTACATGCCCACCTGTTTCAAAAAAAGTGTTTTAAAAAGTTGCCCACGTTGGCCTCAAATGTGCCTTGGCCTATTCAGTTTCTGGGATTAAAAATATCCAGCACTGGGGGCTGACCAGATAGCCCAGTGGACTAAAGCGCCAGCTTAGACAGAGTGCAGAGCCAGCGTTCAATCCTCAGCCTGCTATGCGGGCCCCGTCCCTGGGGTGCACTGAGATGACTATTGAGACTAGGCTTGGTGGCACGTGCCTGTAATCTCAGAGCTTGGGAGGCTGAAAACAGGAGAATCACTATGAGTCTGATCTACATAGTGAGACCCTGTAGACCTTGTGCTAAATACAAAAAAATTATATATCTATATATCTATATATCTATATCTATATATATCTCCAGCACTGAGCCCAGCTAACATTTTTCAGTATGGCAGAAACATGAGGGCAGAACAAATGCCTAACTAAAGGAAAGATTACAAAATGACTGTTATTCCCAAATGGAATATTATGTAGCCAATAAGAAGAACGAATTATCACTATACTAGGTGATGTCTAGGAATTCCTGCCAAGGTGTTGAGTTGAGAAAAACAAAGTGCTTAATTGTTTATATTATGACTGGGCTTATGTAAAATACTGTATATTTCACTATGTTGTATGTGTACAAGTATAGGAATAGCTATGTGAAGAAAGCATAAAGGAACACATAGAACAGATGTTTTACAATAAGGGTTCCTTTAAGGGGATGACAATATGGGTTGGTCGGGAGACTTGTGGAAGAGAGAGGTGGGTGGGGGGGGGGAGGGAGGGAGGGAGGGAGGGGGGGGAGAGAGAGACTAAAAAATCTTGAGTGTATGATAAGGTCATATTTAGATAAAATTACAAATACAAATGTGTGTGTATGCCAAAATGTCAGAAGGTATTGAATTTTCAGAATTCCTGATTAATTCTACATTTTCCAGACTTCAAACCAGTGTTAGATTATCAACACTTTTTCCTGCACCAGCAAAATCTAAAGCAGAGGGCTGAGTATTCTTAAAGGTGTGTCTCACTGAAGTTCTTACCATGCAGAGTGTCAGCCAGTAGACAAAATTCCTGATGCACATATTTAGGAGGGCCTCATTGCTCTGATAAATTTCCTTGGACTATTTTGAGTTTTGATTTTTAAGAGCAAATTTTCTACGAGTCTATCAGCATACAAGTATTTCAGAGCGGCATATGCTTATCTCGCCCAGGACCAGCTCTCTGAATTTTTATTCCTTTGATGGAGCATAAACCCTGCCACCCTACCCTCTTAATTACAAAGGTGACATAAACATTTATAATCACAAATTATCAGCAGCATATCAATGTTGGCACTAGCAAAATTAGGTTTGTGGCTATTTTGTGTGTTATGCATGATAAATATTAGCTTGCAAAGATTATAGCTGGAAGGCAAGACTTTATATTGCAGCCTGGTAATTTCCGTGAGTTTCAATCAATCAAAAATGCACCCTGTTTTGATAATGAATTGACATTATCTCAAATTTTTACATTTAGATAACAGAAAAGACATATTTAAAACTCAATTGACAATATTTCCATTAGAAAACTGGATCTCAGTATTATTCTAATATTTTTAATTACACTATTTTACTTGAGTATACAGGCAGAGAATAATTTGCATAAGTATCACTTTTTAAACCAGTTATTAGTAGAGCAGAAGTATACTTATGCTACTGTATTTTTTAAAGAAATCAAGTTTTCAGTGTTTGTAAATTTCCATTGCTTCTCCGTAGTCTGTGACCTTCAAGTAACACAGTGATCTACCAGAAAACCTAGAAGGGGGGCATTTTCATTTCGTGCATTAAAGGCAGATGCAGTCATGGCCACAACCTGCCTTCCAGAAGCTCTTCTTCTACCTCTCACCTCACCTACCCCGCAGCCGAGCCAGCAGCCCTAACCTCACCTCACTGGGAAGGGCATGCAGGTTGAGGTGGAGGTGCGCCCTTCAGGTGCGAGGCCTTCCTCTCTGCTTTGAATCTGCCCACTCCTTTGGCTCTCAGAGGGCGCTCAATTCTCACCATTACCCTGGGATGACCTCTTGCTTGGCCCGTGTGCTACTGCGTTGAGTTTACCTGAGGTGAAGAGTCAAGGGCAGTGTCCTTAGCACTTGGGGACGCTCTCCTGCGTTCTGCAGCAGACTCACAGTCTTCTCTGACCTTCTCAAGAGGTAGCAACCTGCTCCCACCCCCACTCTGAACCACACAACTCATTTCTTTGGCTTTTCTTTTTCTACCAGATGAAAACCAATGCCCCAGGGTCAGTTTACACCTGTAATTACCCATGGGCATTCAACTTTGAGCTGTTCTCTGATTTGCACTAATATCCAGCACCCTGAAAATGGAGCTTTTAATTTTTTAATTACACTGTTAGACTTAGTTAAGACATTGCTCCCTGGCTGCCCTCTAGGTCTTTTTTAGTTACATAATAGGAAAAAGAAGAGGAGAAAGTGACCTTGACTGTGGAGCAAGAGCCGGAGGCACGCTCTGGAAGATCGCTTGTCTCTTGGACAGGATCATTACCACTGATGTCTGTGCTTTCCATGGGGTGGAGGGCATGCATGAGACTCTGCGAAGCCTAGTTCGTCCTGCTCTGCACCACAGTATAGGATCACACTTTTACTCCTAGTCATCTTTGCAATGTGTGCGGTCCTCAGGAGCCAAAGCTTGCGGGCATGCACACCATGACACTGTCTTTGTTGGGGGCATGAGCGTCACCCCAAGCACTGTCTGACCACCCATGGGCCCAACGACAGAGCTGAACCATGGAAATGTACATGCATCTGCTTGAAGAATAAAAGAAACCCAGGGGTGGCTCTTAAGGCCCCTGATTACACCTTGGCTCTTTTCAAACTAATGGTGATCGTTGTTTATCTGAAAAACATATTTGGATATATAAACTGAAGTCAAAACTTACTTTTTTTTTCTAAAAGAGTCAACTGCTAGTGAATTATTCATTGACTATTCATCATAATTATCTTAGATGGACCTTTTAAGAGTACAGAATAAAAGAACATTTTCAGAGTTATACATGTGCCATTCAGTTTTTTTCTTGGCCTCTGCTCATACTTTATAGATCACATAGGTAATAATTTTTGGTTCCTATCAAAGTGAGATAAAATATAGCAGTATTTTAAAAAAGCCACTATTCTTCACTGGAGTGGGTTCTGACCCCCTGGGGCTGGAGGAAGCCAAGCAAGCTCTGTAGGCAGCGTGGCAGCAGAGAGAGTGCATGTGGACGGCGCTCTAACCTGATCACACAGGGCTGCAGAAGCTGTGCACAGGCTGTACTAATATTAGCACAGTCGGTCTCAAGCCCTGGAAGTGACGTCAGCGAGGAATGGAGGGCTTCCCCTGGGCTGGAGAGTGAGAGCCTGCTTCTTGCTCACTGAGTGCTTTAGAGGTCGTGTCGATGAACCATCTGACCTGTGGGAAAGTTAAGCTGACTTACGGTGCTCCAATTCTCATCCAGTAGTATTTTATCCTTTAGCTAGTGATTTGCTAAGGTTATTCTTCAAAAAATTAATTTTAAGGCTTTTAATATTCCATATAACCCTTCTGTCGTTCATATGTACAAGCTTGTTATGTACCTATGAAATGTATATGTGCTGCCGAAGCGAGCACATTCTGTTTGTCATCTAATCCATCCAATCTGAGACACCCAGCTGATCATGTTAGAAATCTTGACCTGACCCTTCTTGTACAACTAAATACTAAATCCTTTATAACATACTGGCTGATCATAGCTTGAAACTATCTTCTTGGACAGCACCTCTCCCAAACACTAACCTCTCTCACTGGCCCTCTATGTTTTCTTTACATGCTATTGCCTTCCATGCAGGGAATGCAATGAGAGGATCTTCTGAAAGTGCAGTTGTCTATATATAGCTAGGTCACTTTTTCACCATTACAGTAACACAGATGCAAAAAGTACAACTATGTTTACCTAAGTTAGACTTCACTTTTCTTTCCTAACCCTTATTTCTTTCTAGCATTATTTTAGAAAACAAATCTTACTTTAACTTAGTTGTTTTCAGTCACCTCTGGGATCTGTGATGTCTAATCTTCATTTATTAATGCCTGAGAGATGTTCAGGATATTAGTGCAGCATACTCTGGGTAGGTTGTGGGAGCACGACCTCAGGGACTGTAGTGAGTCCCCCTGCTCCTTCCTCCCTGGCTTCTTTCTGTCCTCTCCGCTCTCCAGATGCCACGAATGAGCAGTTTCCTTTGCCCCATGCTTCTACCATGACAATCCTGCTTTGGAGTTGGCTGACCATGGACCAAAACCTCTGAGACTGAGAGCCAAGATCAGCCTTTCTTCTTCTGTTGCATGCAGGGCATTTGGTCCCACCAAGAAGTCTAATGTGCTCTCTGCATAAACTCTTTTTTAGGCTTATGAGCATCCCCTTTATCTGACAGGGCCACATCTAGGTTCATTTTAATGTGGCATTAGAAAGGATGGTAGGTTTGTGGCATTAGAGAGGATGTATCATCTACTCTGTAGCAAGTCCCCACTACTCATTGGCATCTGAGGGTGACTTTCCTGTCCAATGTTCTGTCACTGGCACCTTGTCATTGATGGCATTTTCCAAGGCCCTGCCTCACTCTGAGGTTCTGCATACTGGGCTCCATCCAGGTGCCCTGATTTTTATCCACTTGAGACCCTGTCTCAGGTACTTTTGCTGTTCCTCCTAGGCTTGTGAGACCATTAGATGTTTGCTAACTTAGCTTTAACTGCAATATTAACAAGCATAGTATTAAGACAAGTTCCTCTCCATATGTGCAGGGGAATGAAAATCCTGTCCCTCTAAACCCGAAGGGGTACACCGTATCTGAGTTACAACCTTTATAGAAGCTGAGAACAGGTTTCTGACATTCACTAAAAACAATGGTAGATTGAAGAGTAGAGTGAATACATCTGATATTCTAGCATGATTTACTGCTTTTCAAGCCTATTCACAGATGTGCAATCCCTCCAGGTGGCTTCTTCCCCCTGCCCCTCCCCCCTCCAGCCTTGGACTGCAACGCGCTGCCTATGCAGGGGTCTGCACCCCTTTTGCTCCTCACTGCCCTCTTGCTGGACACTTATGTGTTAAGCTCTACTCTTCATAATAGAGCCAGCGAGCAGCAGAGCAGTGGGGAAAGCACCCCCAAGCCAGTTTCTGTACACCCTTTTTATAAAAAAGCTGTACCACAATTCTTGTCTTGAGAACAATGGGATGGCATAGAGGATAAAATAGAAAGATATTTTCCTTTCTTCAATGTCAGGCAACTACTCAAGCTCACTTAGCATTTTCTTGTTGCAGACATTTCTGCAAGGAAGAGATCAGAAGCAGCCTGCGGTCAGCAGCTCCTCCTGTCCCTGCTCAGTACCAAATGTCTTACAGGGGTGCCTCTGTAAGAGGGGCTCAGAGCAGGTGAGGGAAAAGTCAATGCAGGTGCTCCTGGAGGCCAGCAGGGACCAGAGTGTTAGGCTGTCTGACCCTCTTAGTGACACCTCTCGAGGAGGCCAAGGCCCAGGCCAGGAGGTGAGCTGGAGCACGGGTGGACACAGTGAGATGCTGAGATGCTAAAACTTCCCATGCTGGTACCCGCAGGACCTAGAGGCAGCAAGTCTCTGTTTGATGATGTCATGAGAGCCAGCTGGGATGATAATTTCCCAAAAGTCACTTCCTGGGAAAACAACTGTCCACTAGGGGTTATCTGACCCTTCAAAGTCCTATGGGATCCCGGGGTCTTTGCATGGCCCTGGGGTTGGGTAGGGGTGAGAGTAATTACTAAGATTGAATTCACTAGCAGTTAGGGCAGGGTGTAGCTGAGGCTGATTACAAGACATTTTAAAAATATTCTTCTTGTGAATCTGGGTTTGTGCATCTTAACAGAGATTTGCACCTTACACACTAATCTAGGCTACAGCTATTGACCAAAGAAAGAGAACTAGCTCAACAAGTTTGCTTTCTTTTACTGAACTTGCTTCCCTGCAGCCATCCCTAAAGAAGTACTTTTTGTTTCCTTCTTATGACATATACAAAATTCTCAAGCTAGCTCAGCAGCATAAATGCATGCCTGGCAAGCACAAGGTCCTGAGTTTGATCCCTAGTACTGCCACACACACACACACACACACACACACACACACACACACCTCATTAAAGTATAAGAAAGGAGAAAAAAGTAAAGGAAGAAAACACGAAAAGGTTGTTAGAGAAAGCAGAAAGTGGGTAGAACATTCTAGAAAAATGTGTATCTGTTTATAAGAAATGAAATAGAATAAAGCTCCCCCTCCCCAACCAAACACAGTTGCCTCAAAAATGGCACAGAAAGGACATGGGAAAGAATAATATATCTGGCACTCATTTTTCCTTTAGAAATTTCGAGCTTTACCAATTTTTACCTGAGAGGCATTGTGAAGAGAAAACTCGTTTATTGATTGGCTTGTGGGAATAGATGCTCAGATAAAATGGCTTCAGCTGCTGTGACAAAATCATTTCATTCAATTTTTTCTGCAGAATAAAATATTCTTCAGATAACTTTGATATCTACAGAGAAGGTCAAAAGTTGGATGAAATCAATACAAAAAGTCCTGCAAGGTGCACAGGTCCCCAGGTGTTGATCAATTACATTCCAAGGTGCTCATGTTTTTTCTTCAGGATCTACCCTGACAAAGCCCTTTCTTCACACAATGTCCCCCATTTGTTCTACTTTTTCACCTCATATCTTTCATTCAGAATTTTCAGACATCACATGCTCTATTCCGATCAACTTCTGACATCTGGCCTCTGCCCTTCCCACTTCGTGGTGATTGCCATTCTGCTTCTATCCCAAGGAAACTCTGTCCCACCTTTGTGCCTTCCCTCCTCCAATTCCAGCATTTCTTAGCTAGACTTCAAGACTACTCTTTTCCATCCTCTCTTTCCACCTGGCTGCCTCTGCTTCTCTCTTGTCTACATCCCAAGTTAGCCTGGCTGTCCTGTCAGGAGGCCTGTGGGAGCTGTGCTTTTCTGCTTCTGGTTTTGCTCCTGTGGAACACTGAATCTACATGCAGGGTGGTATCAGCCAGCTCTATGTGAGTGACTTGGCAATTCTATCTCTCCTCAGTGCTTCAGTTGCATAACAAGTCTGTGTTCTAATACTGATTTGAGCATTGGACTGAGCAAATTTATGCACCAATGAAAGGAAGGACTGCATGTTTTTAAAGCTCACTATTTCTAGATTTTTAAAAAAATAATTAGTACAGGAAGGAGAAATTTAATCCTTGGCAGATCTACACAGACAACCAGAAGTTAGAGATGCCTGGACCTCACCTATAGTGAGCTCAGCCACTACCAGAGATGAAAGGCTTGGCCTCGGGCCTCAGGTATTAGGCAAGCCTTCTTTGAACCGCCTTATTATGATAAATTTCTTTATTTCATAAACCATTGACTGCCATAGTAATGCATGTTAGAGGTCATCTGGTTAAAATATTTTACTTTACATAGGAGAAAATATAAGAGCTGACACATGAAGTCATTTTCTTAAGGTCAAATACTTGACAGAAACTGGAACAGATATTTATGGGACCTAGTTCCTGTGATCTCTCCATGGTACTGATTTGTCTGAGGCATATGTTTACCAGTGAGAGGCCCTCAAACCTATGGTTTCTCTTTCTCCTCTAGGGGCATCTGAGACCCATCTATGGATGGCAGAAGGTATCCTCCAGGAGGGAACTTTCCCCTGTGACTTTTCTTTATGATCCTTTTCATCTATGACTGCTTACTGTCATAAGACTTTCATCTTCATCAAACACATGCCTCAGTATGGCTTCACATCTAATTTTGACATCCAGTTGTGTCTTTTCAATTAACATTTGAGGCAGGGAGAAAGCATAAACTTCAGGGTATTTAGAATACTTAAAAAAATTAGCAATAACAAAAACTGCACATACATGAAAGTTTGCATGATCCAATTCTAGCATTTTGGCAAGTAATGTAAACTAATCTCTAGTGACCGTATAGCATGAGACATTTGTCATATTGTCTGCTATTTTTATCACACTGAACTGGTTTAAAAACTCAGATACTGAATTAGCAGGACCCTTGAGATATTTTATGAAAAAAGTCTCATAAACATAGGTGAAACAATATATTAGTTATTAATTCTGTTTCACTCACTTATTGGGTAGCTCTCATGGTGTTACTAGTACATCATATTTTTTCTCATTTGTTCCATTTACATACCTGCTTTGAAAAAATTGCCAAATCACATGCTTCTTTTTCTGAAGTTGCTTTTGAATCTCTGTCAGTCTTCACCTTGCTATTACAGAGTTCCTCATGTGTTGTGGGACAGGAATACACACTGTGAGTGTTTTTTGTTAGTTCTGGTGGCGTTGCAAGAATCCTTTGACTTTTAATGGGAGGAGACACTCTGTCCTTCCCTAATTGTTGCCTTTGCTGGAAACCATGGCATCTGCTCTGGATGGACCCCACAGACTCGTCTTCTGCCTCCGGTGCTGGCATCACCACTGGGTCTTTGTTCTTCTCTCTGGCCACCCCATGCCTCTCGCAGCCTCTCTCCTGTCTGCATACCAGTGAATTCTGGGTAACTACAAATGCCTTCTTCTCTTTCTCCTTGCTATTTGCATTTTGAGCACCCAACCTTTGGCTAAGACTAGGTTCCAAACTTTTCTTCAAAGAACTCTCCTTCTCAGCTAACCACAGCCCCTGGTTGCTTGGCCTTTCCACTGTGTACCTCTTCTTTGGATATACTGTTTTTGGTTCCTCCAAATTCCTTTCTCCTGTGTGCTTCTGACAATAACTCTGCATCCCAGAGTCCTCTCTCTCTGTATTCCTCAGATTACTGTTTTCTTCTGGGTCTTTCATGTACTTCCGCTTGAAACTCACATCTATCCAAGAGTCCCCCGTGAGACACAGCCCTTGGTGACGCTCTTCTCCGTGCATGCTACTCCTTGTTTGCTGAGTCTGACAGCCTCTGTGCTTACTTTCAACAGCTGTAGTGTCTTCTTCCATTCTGAATGCAGAGGTCTGCCCTAGAGATGGACTCCCTTCATTATTTAGAGCTGGACTGACTGATTCATTAGTAGACACTGCATTTTCTGCTTGTTTCTTCATAAAAGATTCCCTGTGTAAAATACATTACATATGATTAAATTAAAAACAAACATCATACCTGAGTCTATGATGATACTAAACTAGAGCTTATCACGTCTTCTGTCACCAGGTCCCTGCAATGTAATGTTGGGAGAAAAGCAAAAAGAACAAAGAAAGCATAAAATAAAAACTTCTCCTTTTATTTCTCAAGGCATAGTCTCACTAAGTAGCCCAGGCTGGTCTTGAACTTCTGCATCAGCCTCCTGAGCGCTGGGATTACAGGCATGCACCACCATGCCTGGCCCTAGAAATGTTTCAAGTCACGTAATCAATTGCCTCCCCAAATGTTACCCTTACTGCTAACTGTGCCTCTCCTGCCTCTTCTGCCCAAATGTTACCCCTAGTGCTGACTGTGCCCAAAGAAGGAGGAAACTAGTTTCAGTGAAGAGTGAGAAAGGGCATAGCATGTAAGGGATTTATTTTCACTTAATGGGGTATCACAATTCTAAGAATTTAATCCTTCAAAATATATCTTTTTGAAAACAGTGATGAGACGTTGTGGAAAATAAATCTAATTTTGAAACCAGTAAGCAGAATATGTTCACTAGGCTCAAGTTTTGTACTTTAATAAGCAATACATTTATTGATCACAGGAAATAGCTTGCAAAATTAACGTTCAGTCAATGTCCTCAATACAGTTCATGAGTGTATAATGGAGTGGGAAAAACTTTTAAAGTTGTTATTTTGCCAATATCCTTCCAAAATGATTTTCCCTTAATTTGATGATAAAGTGGTAAGGTCTTTATGATATTTTCTTTTTCAGCCAAGGACTAAATCTTTACAGCTGGCCTTGAATTCACTTTGGAGCCCAAGTTGACCTCAAACTCACAGTGATTCTCCCGCCTCAGCTTCCTGAGTGCTGGGATGACAGGTGTGTGCCACTATGCCCAGCTGATTGTTCTTATTTTTAATAACCATGAAATCTAAGAAGAGAGAAAAAAGTAAAGACACTAGACACAGAAGACATTGAAATTAAGGTTGGGAAGTTAAAACCTGCACAGGGCAGTGGCTGAGGGAAATTGAAGGGGAGATCAAGAAATACTCTAAGCCGAGTGTGGTGACACAGGATTAAAATCCCAGCCCTGTGGGAGGGCTGAGGTAGAAAGAACACAAGTTTGATTCCACTCAAGGAAATTGTGTGATTTAATGAGACTTCTCAAAATAAATAAATAAGCGAGCAGGGCATGGTGATACACACATATAATAACAGACACGGGAGGCTGGGGCAGGAGAGGCAGGAGAGGCATCTGAATCTGATTCTCTGAGCCTACAGAATTGAGTCATATGGCATGAGAAAGAACATCATTATACCTTTTATTTTCAAAGTTTTTCTTGTAGGCAAATTCCTTCTCTTGAGTCGGAATGGTTACTACTGCTGTGTTTTTCATGTTAACTTGTTTTCTTTGTTTTCTGACAAGATGTCCCCTTGCAGCTGAAACATAGAGGATCTAGATTAGTGTTAAGCATAAGAAATAAAAGAACATTACCTAAATGAGTAGGAACAAGTGGTTATGACCACTGGTGTTGAGGATGAATATACAATTAAAGGTACTAAAGAGAATAAATTTATTTAAAAGATGAAAATCAACCACAAGCCACTTCTATGGCAACAGAAACACTAAGCAGTATCTTTCAAATTATGGGAGGACTGAAATAAACCTAAAGTGACAGAGAGTAGAAAAATTGATTACAAAATATATACCTTTGCTTAAAGTGTGCTAATAATTATTAGCAAAATAATTAGCTAATAATTATTTTCCTTTTCATGTGATATGTTAAGCTTTTTATGCATGAAAGTCTTTATGATATATGTGTATGCTTTGGACATTTAGGCCAACTACCTTTGTGGCCACATGTATTTTAGAATTCAGATTAGAAGCATAATTTTAGGGTCAGGGAGATAGCTCAGTAGAATAATCCCCTGCCTGGCAAGCTCAGGTCCTGAGTTCAATCCCAAGCACCACAAAAAAA
>NW_004524721.1:4284711-4304910 GCF_000260255.1 Octodon degus
AAAAGAAAAAGAAAAAGAAAAAGAAAAGAAAAGAATAGAAAAAGAGAAAAAGAAAAAGGAAAAGAAAAGAAACAAGATTTTAGTAAAGTAACACGGAGCAAATGTATGGGCTACAACATCTCCATTTAGGGCAGCATGTCAGAGTCAAGCTTATACATATTTCTTCAAAAATACCAAATGTTTTAACTAAGGGGAATGAACAGAGGATTGTAAGTAACTTCTTTCACGTAACATATGTTTCACTGTCAAATCTGTTATATAAAACTTTTTTTATTTGAGCTTTATGGATTTCAGAATCATGGATAAAGAATTAGATAGCAAACTACTGAGACTGCATTTTGATGTCTTATTGAAAAGTTAACTAGGTAAAATTCTGACAGAAAAACTGATAGCCCATTCCTGACTAACAGAACTGGGCCTGGAATGTGGACTCTTCAACATTAGTTAGCTATTCTGCCCACTGTATTGCAGTTCTTCAGAATGTAGATGTGCCCTATCAGTAAGTGATAAAATTAACTTGGAGGGTTCAACCTAGAATCTAAAAATAAAATGGAATAGATTAGAAAAGAAAATATTAGAGCACAGTGTTTGTTGTATGTACCAAGTTCAGTTAACAAGTAAGATATACTTTTTTTACTATATGTGTAGTAGAAAAAATTTGAAAGACATTGTATCAAACCATGCTACGCTCTATTTAAATTTATGTCATAAGGAAAGACAGAAAGTGAAACCCAAAGGGTATTAATACATTTAAAAATTATGAAGTAAAGTATGGTTACAGATATTATTTTTCAAGAATTAATAAAAAGGGATGCCCTTTATCAAAATGAAATTTAATTAAGTTGTCAACAATTATGGCAAGCATAACCTTTGAAACAGAGTAGGAAGTCTTATTGTCCAATGAGTTATAATACTGTATACTGATTTTTGAGAGTCATAATTAATTCAATCACTTGTTGCAGCTTGCACAATAGGCCAACTATGTTTCATTAATCCTCAAGAAAACATTCATTCAAATATTAAAAGTGTCAATCACCAAAATAATCTCGTTTAGATTTAATATAGAGAAAGTATCAAAGCAGTAGATGCTTGGCATAAATCCATAATAAAGTTGGTGGTCTTTATACAAGAAGGGCCAGAGGATTTTAGGCCCATGTCTAGACACAGCAGCATGCATGCTTGGTCACACTGTGGGAAGGCCTGAGGAGTTACCTGACTGTATTACTATAGCGCTTTCTTTCCTTTTCTGCTGGAGTTTTTGGTATCTTCTTGAACCCAAGAATGCTCTCACATAGGCTTGGATCAAAATAAGCTTGTCAATGGCTTCCTTTCGCATTAGATTTAACTGTTCCACATGATAATATTTAAGGAAAACCTTAAAAGAATTAAAATGCGAATAACACCAAGGCACACAGATGTGAAGCACTCAAGTGCTCCACTTTGAAGGACAGACTATATATTACATCATTTTAGGCCTGGAAAATCACCATCTTTTATTTCTGTGGCATGGATGCAGCCGAGAGAGTGTAGATATTTTTAAGCTTGAACAAGACCCTTTCTTATAGAAGGAAGCAGAAGATAGCAATGATATTGCTTATTTGCAATTATCAGCTTAAACTTTTGTTGAGTGGGACAATAAGAGTAAAAAATTTGAGTTCTCTTTAGCAAAGTTTTAGCATCACATATTGAGCCAAACCAATTTTAGCATCATATGTTGAGCTTAGTGGATTTTTTTTTTTTTTTTTTTTTTTTTTTTGGTGGAACTAGAGATTGAACTCAGGCCCTTGTGCTTGCCAGGGCTTATTCTATTGAGCTATCTCCCCGGCCCCTTGAGATTAGTGGATTTATATTAAAACAAATTCATTTAGACCATGATATTTTAAATTTAAAAATCTTGCACAACTATGCATAGGACAGAGGATAATTATAACTGTATTAGTTCATCAAATAGTGATTGACCCATTTCTTCTATATACTTATCTGGGGGGATACAAGGATGTTGATAGCAGAGGGAGTAAGGCAGAGAGAGGGCCTAGGCAGGTTTAAGTAACAATACTGTCACCAGGCCCAAAGGTACCATGGAGAAAAGGGGCTTGGGTAAGGATGCTACGAAATCAACAGCACCCAGGGAGGAACCTGAAGTCATAGAATACTCTTCTCATCTAAGACTTTTTACCTTCACCACACCCCCTCAGGAAACAGAAAGTTTTTTTTTTTTTGGCGGAACTGGGGATTGAACTCAGGCCATTGCGCTTGCCATGGAAGCGCTTATTCCACTGAGCCATCTCCCTGGGCCCCCAAAGGATGATTAATTTTTTTTGGCGTTTTTTTTTACTTTAATGGTTAAATTTACTAATAAAAATCACCTCCAAGAGTATACCGGATCTATCAAGAAAGCCACATAAATTAAAATTCTGTGAGACCTGGTCCACTTGACCACAGAGCTCACACTCAGAGCATTGTCCCAAACTAAGAGCCTGGCAGAGCTGAGCATGATGGACTTTGATTGAATTCACTTTTAATTTCCACAGGACTCTAGATGTTAATATATTTAGTCTGTTCTTCTGTTGACAATTCATTTAAAATTCAATTTGTTTAAAAAGGTCATCATTTTTTCCTGCATAGCATTAGAAATGTTCTTATATTAAATACTTTTATCCATGTTAATGAGTTTGAAAAGGTGAAGTGGGAAAATACAAATAGCTTTAAAATGCTACTTAAATATCACATAGAGCTGGAAAGCAAAGCGCCTTTTCACAAGTGAAAACTCCATTTAAAGTTAAGCATGTGTTACAGACCATAAATGATGAGATTTTGGCCTGATGAAATTCATTTTTGTGAGCTAAATGAAGACAGTGTGAAAAAAATACACACCTTTGAAAACTCAGAATTTCCCCTTGCTAAATATTGAAGTAAATATGTATTACTGAATATGTGGGGCACCCAGTCTAGGATCGACAGTTTTGAAATGGGTCTTAAACCATCACAGGATTATTGTCTCCTCTGAATACTCTGATAATCTCCCAGTCCTCCTGTCTCCAATATACTCTAAAACACATTTCTTTCTAAATGTGAAGTCTGTTTTGATACTGCTGTGGTGTGACCAATAGTACTTACTCTTGAATGGCCAGTCTCTGAGTATCTCTTCAATTTAATGCTGCCCTTTTCCTCATCCTCCCTAGTGCTACATCTACTATATCCTAAAGAGCAGTTAGTGTACACTGGTCCCTTCTTTATGCCATTGTCTCTATCTTTTGATCCTTTGAGGACAGGCAGGAATCCCAGCTCGTGCTTTCACCAGCCACAGTTTTTGGTTTCATGTTCAGATTGGTTATGGTTCTTTTAAACTTTATTCTGTTAGGAATTAAGTAAGTTAAACTCTTACAAATTCTCAAAGCTAACGATTAAAAACTCAATATCCCAATACATAGTCAAGAAACAATCATTAAGATTTTACCTCAGATAAACTTCAAATGTTTAATAGAAACAAATTTGAGAATTAAAGAAAACAAAAATCTTATTTAGATGACTATGATTTTTCCCTCTATTTGATGGTGATTAGAATAACAAAAATGTATTAGTCTATTTTCAGTTCCATTACAAGTAAAGTATGTTCATTATAAAATTTATTTTTTTGATAAATTGTCAAGATAAATATTTTCTTGTATTTTTAATTTTTTTCTTTTATAAGTACATATTTGCAGGGCATGGTTACATTAATCTTGGGTAGTAGGTACATGCAATGAATACAGCTTTTTTTTTTTGTCCCCTTCTGTTTCCCACCCAACTCCGAATTGCTTTTCCTCATTTTCATTCTTGCTATTATTCTTCTTACCTCATATTTTTGTCATACAATGCTGAGGTTGTTAGGCTCCTGTACATGCATATCTTAATTGTGCTTCCTTCCCCTCCCTGCTCCTCCTTCCCCTGGGTCTCCTGGACCTCTTCTCCAAAGGAAATCTTTGTGAATTTGTTTTAAAAATAGAGGTGCTGTGACTTTAAACCTCTGTAACTTAAGAGTTCTATAACTTAAAATTTCTTAAAAGTTCTATCACTTAAAAGCCATCATATTTTCAATCATTGTAAAGTGTTGTCATTCTCAATAAATACAATATAATTTTTCAGCTTTCTATAAAAATCATTTGAAAACATTACTTTTGTTTTTCCAAGGGCCCAGTTATCAAGACCAGCTTTTTCCAAAATGGCAGCACAGGTGTCTGGGCTCACTGGGGGCTCTTCACTTGACTTGTAGCAGAGAACATAGTATCTGAAAATGGGAAAAGATGCCAGTTAGAACACTAGAGCAGCCTAACATCTCATTACTCTGATGGCCACTGGACAGCTTTGTCTGAGGGAAGGGGACAGTCCCAGCACAAGAAGCCCATCCTTAGAAGGGGATATTGGGACACAGGCCCATCCTTAGAACACTCCAAGTAGACCACTACAGACATGCAAATCCAAGACCAGTCTATTGTATGAATGTGTTTTCTACCTCTATGATTGATTTTCAATGTTGAACTCCAACTAAAAAACTTTATTAAAAGTAGAAGGATTTCAATTGTGAAAAACAGAGAGAAATTTTATTCTTCTTTTGACATTCGAAAAACACTAGAAGCCTGCAAAGCTTCCATGTGTTGAAAGCTTGTTCCCTGGAGTAGTGCTACAGGGAGCTATGGGATATTTAAGAAGGGGACCCAGCAGGGGCTCTCAGGTCATTGGGGGTACACCCTGGAAGGGGATACTGGGACACTGGCCCCTTCCTTCCTTTCCCTCTGTCCTTTACTTACACATGGGACTGATGAGCCCCCACAAGTCCAAGCAATCATGGACAGAAACCCCAAATCTGTGAACCAGAGGAAACCTTTTCTTCAAAGTTGATGATCTCAGGTATTTGCGACGGCACGAGAAAGCTGACCAACACGGCGCCTTGTGCCAAGCAAGTTCTCACCTCACATTTTCACTTCAGATTGTTCTTTGTCACATAGCAGAAGACAGGATAGATAAAAGGGGTGAGGAACTGTGCATCCTCTGGGGTGGGTTAGTCAGAGCTAAGCCTGGACAGAAGAGGATTAGTTAAGTCCCATTTACACCTCCACAAGAGTGCTGCAAATTGTTCTGCCTTCCTAAGTATCTATGCCAATTTAGATGACACCTTTCAAATTAGTGACAGAAAAAGTTTAACTTCCTGCAACATTCTGTTATTTAGAACCATTATTTATATGTTTTCTATGTAGTTCTTTCTCATTTATTATATAGTAATTTCATACTTTACTATAGCACAGAACTTTGAAATATATGTATAGTAAAATAATTTAGTCTCATTTCTGACCTAATTAAACAAATATCTTTCAAATGCAACATTATCAACATAATAGTTTTATTTCTCCTTATGGTTTATATTGTAAAACCCTGGTTATTTTTAAAAATATTGCGTTAGCCAGTCATTGAAGGTTGTCTTCATAATTTTAACTCTACTGTTTTTCTCATTTTATCTTCTGTCAACCCACCAAATACTTTTACCATTAGCTTAATTAATTTTACATTGGCCTCAACTGTTGAAAGAACTCCTTAGATTTAATTGACTCTTTTAAAAACTGACTTTCTTAATTGACATAACCTAAGGGGCCTTTTATATCTGCTAGGTCAACTTTAGGCATAACGTCATGACTTAACCATTATAACCATCCTATCGGGTAGTCACAGAAGATTTACAGGTGGAGAAAATGATGCTCCACATTGGCCGGGGTTTCTCAATGCCAGCAGTGGTGACATTTGGAAGGCAGCTGTGTTCACCACTATACCACCAACGCCTCATCAGTGGTGACATTTGGACAGGGAGAGTTCCTTATGGTGTGGAGGTGCCTGGTTCATTGTAGAATTGATGTTTAGCACCATCCAGCACCTCTGTTCACCAGACGCCAGTGAACTTTCTTCTTCTAGGTTTGACAGACAAAAACACCTCCAGACATTCCCAGGTATCTTTTGAGGGGTAAAATCCTCAAAAGATTTTAGCTGAGAATTGCTTTATATGTCCCATACCAAGCAACAGAATTAGGATGTCAAGGAAGGTCTTCAGCTTCTCAGTATGGAGACTTGGGCCTCTTGACATTCTGGGGTCTGCCTGGCATTTTCTGTGGCCACAGAGAGTTCCCCCCTCCCCGTAAAGAGCTCCCTTCTCTTTTTCAATGTCAAATCATTTGCACGAACAAAATGCCTCCCTGCTCAACCACCAAGGTAATTCTTTCCTATTTTGTTTCCTATAATTCTTCTGAAGAAGTTTTACAGAGGCTATACAATGGAAACTTAAAGTGAAATCCTCAATAGAATAAGCACTTTCCTGGCAAGCACAAAGGCCTGAGTTCAATCCCAAGTTCTGAAAAAAAAAAAAATGTGTAATCCACATACCGCTTTATAAAGTTAGCAAAGAGTATCCGATGTGAGTATCCCAGTCTTCGAATTCTTGCTGTTTCCAGAATTCCTGTGTAGCGAAGCTGCAGCAGAACCTTCTCTCTGTCATACTTTCTTGCCTGACGCTCATTATTTGGTTTGATGCAACGGACAAAATGAGGTTGGCCCACCACCATTTTAGATAACAAATCCATCAGAGAGTACTATAACATGTAATAAAAATAAATTTCCTGGGATACCATACACAAACTTATGAGCTTGCACATCTTTTTACTAAATTGATAAAATCTGAAAAATTAATGTTAACAAATGATCATACTAAGAAATAAGTGGAGGGAGATCTAATTTAACAGAAGTTTTACTTATATCTTAAACATCACACATTTACTTATGAAAATGTGGAAGCAGTAAGACAAAACTTGGCCATTAAAAGTTTGCCTATAAACTCTTAAAACAACTTTCATTTAAACAGGTAAAAATAGTTTTGTGAGCAATTAAATCCTTTCAAGCACATTTACTGAATTATAATATTTAGACACACAGTTTGATTAATCCAGTTTATAAATTAATTTTCTTGTTTAAAGTTCTCTTTATAGAGAGTGCAAAAAGTACACACTTTAGTTACTATCCCAATCATCTCTTATTTTAAAATACTTTAGAATATAGAAATAAGCAAGTTGTATTCACTTTATTCTAGTTTGCTTCAGCTTGTTCACTTTCTTCCTTATTTTAGGAGAAGTGTTCGTTCATATGACAATAAGCTTTGCTCTGCAACAGGACCTTATTGAAATCATAGTAATTGATAACTGGGCAGTAAATAATAACATACTAGGATGATCATGGTTCACTAAATGTACAATTCCAGCAAGCTATACCTCAAGGACGAGAACACTATTGGCAAAATAACACTGAGGCATGGGACGTGATGACAGATGTATCTCTTCGTGTGTGGAAATATACAAGTCTATAGTCATACGTGCAAACAGTACTACAACTGGGCAACTGGCAAGGCACTGAATTTGCATGCCTTCTTCTTGGCTACTGGGACTCAGAAGTGACCTTTCCACATAGCTGGGTCTGCCACTGTGGAGCCCCTTCATCATGCAACTCATCATTCCCTTGGCTACTCCAACATCTGATTGGCACTGCTGTTGCGAAAGGGACACCTATGGGCTGGAGTTTTAAGGAGCAGTTTACTGCAACCTATGCACTGAATTTTCTTAGGGGCCCTAGCATAGTGTTGTGTTCTATTCATTCTTGCCTGTAGAATGAAAAATAGCTTTAAAAACTACTATATAGTATGTAGAATTATCTTCTATCATTTCTCAGTTCAGCCCTGAGGATGAAAATGATTTCGTGAAATAATCTCATTTAAACCTGATGTCAATAGGAGAGTTATGATAATAGTGTGCATAATTCACATAAAAAAGAAAATAACATGGCACTTAACACTTTCAATGATTCACCTGTGTTTCTTTAAGTAAAGGGAATGCATCAGCAGCTCAGGTTAAGGCACTAAGGTACCATGGGTGACTGAGCGTACCTAGCTATCTGCTTTGAGCTTAGGGCTTGAAGAATATTTGATCAAAATATTCACATAGTTTAAGAAGTATCTCATGAAGGTGTTAGAGAGCTGGAGACTAATAGTGCTGGACACTGATAGTAAGCCAAATCCAATTTCCTCTCCTTCCCCCACATTAAATTATGTCAACTGCTAATCTCTCAGTCTGAGATGGTATTTTTTTTCTTCATTTCATTGGTTGGATAATCTGATTTTATCAGAAGAGATAAAAATATGGATGGATATCTAGAGTTTTCTAGAGCATGTAAAAAACTGAAGTGCTTCTTGCTTTTCTTTCCTTCTTATTGTCCAGGGCAGCTCTGCTTGGTCCCATGGTGAGCAACTTCCCCGACTTTTCTCTCCACTCCATTCCTATGCTGGCTTCTCCTACCCTGCTGTTGCATAGCTCACATATATGCTTGGAGACGTGAGCTGGAGACACATGCTCAGCCTTGTCCCTGCTATTTATCTTAAATTCGTTCAGAAGGGGAAAGAGAATTGATAATTTTAGCACTTAATTAATAACTATTTTTAGATCTTATTCTAGTAGAAATGCATTTGGTTCTATTGATCAATTTTAATCAGGAAATAGAGTTCTAGCAAGATTATCATGGAGAAACAAAAGTAGTTTTGCAGCTTAAATATCAACAGTACATTTTTTTTTTCAGAACCAGGGATTGAACTCAGGCCCTTAGCGCTTGCCAGGGAAGCACTTATCCTACTGAGCCATCTCCCCGGCCCCTCAACAGTACATTTTGACATAGTCTGAATCTAACAAATACTCAAATGGGATACAATAAATAACGCTGATTTTTGTGATCAGATTTTGTTATCTATAATTCATTTACAATAACATCCCCTAAACTCAGCCCACCATAATGAAATATCTTACTCTAAAATATGATGCAACTGTTTGGGTTTTCATATTGGTTGTTTCTAGGCCATGTCGAGTGGCTTCTCCAGTTTCACCCTAAAAAGACCAAGTAAGACAGTGAAGTTAAGGTACCTATTATAGTTTATGATCTATAGAGAGCACATGGCATTATTCCTTTAGGTTACCTTAATTTCTGTGTTTAAATATACAAAACTATTTAATGTGGCTAATATTTATACTTCAAAGTAACCTTTTTGTTAGTTGTATTGTTATTTTGATTGGTCTCATGTAGAATGCAGCTATTTCTGTTCATAGCCAATAAATACATTTTTTTTGTTGACTTTAGTGTAACATTTAAAACTATTTTTATAGAGTCTTAGGAATGTATCAGGAATGTATATTTGATCTGCTGTCAGTAACATGATGATGACAAATAGCCATTTAAAGAGAAAAGATGCATCAAAGAGAGAAAAGCTAAGGAAAAGCCATTCCTTTAAGGAGCACACCACACTGGCACATGTTGGATTCTAGACTCAGGAAAAATGTTTTTGTTTTTTTTTTTAATTTACCTTTGTCAGGTTAACTGATTTTTCTGAAGTCTTCATTTGATAGTTTATTACATTTTTAGTTTTGGATAGTGGCAGGTTACCTATGGGATGTAAATAAAATCAATTTACCTCATAGAATCCTGAATCATTAAACAATTTTTATGGCATTTATTTAAAATAAGCACTGTTGAACTCACAATAATAAGACTCAGGTCCTTAGATAACTATTTATGGAGACAAGGATAAAATAACACAATGTAAAAGTTTATAATAAACCTTAAATCCAGACCACCCTCTCAAACAAAAACAAAGACACCAAATCTTCCAGTTTGGGAAGAAATAAAGGGCAGAGGTATGAGTTGTAGTTCCTTTCAATTGTGAGGTAGTATGAGACAAGTATTACAAAGATAGTGATTTGCTTATTATGTGTATATTAATTGACAATGAAGATTTTTCTACAACTAAAACTGGTCTTTATGATGAGCCTTAAAAAATATTCACATGAGGTGCTTATAAGCAAATCAAGTGTGACTGAAAGAAATGGTCATTCAGTCTAACGTTTAGACTTATGCTTCATAGGAGAGGCTACGTAGAGATAGTCAATCCAAAGCTGTGAAACAGTGATGGACATAGAAGCTAGAAAGACTTGGGTTTGACTCCAAATGACCATTGGTGGGTCATTTTCACTACTTTCTCATCCATCTATGGTGATGGTTAATCCTGACTGTCAGCATGATTGGCTTGAGAGACTGGTGAAGCTCACTTCTGTGTGGGGCGTAGGGGTGGCACTGGGAGCTGTATCGGGCCTCTTTCTCCTGCTCTTCCTCGTTCTCTCTGCTTCCTGCTGGCCATGTTAGCAGCCTTCCTCTGCTGTGCTGTTTTGCTATGATATTTGTGGCTTGAAGCCAGATCTCACATTGAGCCAAAGTAAACCACTTCTTAAGTTGTGTGTGTTAACTATTTTGTCCAAGCAACAAGAAGACAAGTAATACAAGCATCACATACAATAAACCAAACTAATACACAATCCAAGAGCTCACCACCCCAAGGTAATGTTCCAAATATCTTCAAAATTCAGTATCATTTCAGAAAGATTATTTCTCCTCCTTGTTTTAGGTGATAGCCAGAGACTACATGTTTTTCACTAATCTTTCCCAGTTTTTCATAATTGCAAAAGGTTAGCCCTAAGATGATGGGGCAGGAAGGAACCCTGTCTGAGATGAGGCTGGTGGTACCTCTGATTTGCTCTCTTTCTCCTCCTTCATTATTTCAGGAAAATGGCTGAGAGGGGTGTACAGGATGGCTTCCACAGTGGGCTGCAACTGTGAAATGTGAAACTTAACTATGGCAGGATGGACACAGGCAGTAACACACGAGTTTCATTCACTGTTATTTTTTATCATTACCAAAGAAAGTTTTAGAAAAAGATTTAATTGAAAAAATACTATCACAGGTTGGCCAACTATCTCAGTGGGTTAAAGCACCTGCAAGTAGGTGCAAAGTCCAGGGGTTCAATCCCTGGGCCTGTCATACTGTCCCTGTCCCCGGGGTGCACTGAGACTGGGTGTGGTGGTGTGCACCTGCAATCCCAGCACTTGGGAGGCTGTAAACAGGAGAATCACTATGAGTCCAATTTAGTAGTGAGATGCTGAACACCCTGTAGACCCTTCCCTAAAAAAAAAAAAAAAAAAAAAATGAACAAACAAAAAACAACAACAACAAACCCCAACCAACCAAGCAAAAACCAAAAACCAAAATTATCACAGCCTCATGGGATTTCTTATAAGCATGATAAGTATACAAAGTTTTAGGAACACATTAACCAGGCTAAGCCGATTCCCTAATATTAGTCAAATAATTTAAATTTAATATTTACCTGAAAATGAAAAGACTAGAAGAAATTTAGTAAAAGCGTAATAGCGTCACTTAATTAATGTATACAGTAGTCATCAAATTACTTAAAGTAAGTGAAGAATCTTTTAAAAATTTATTTGTGGAGGACAATAAAAGCTAAAATTAGCATAGATCTTAATTTCAGAAAATGTATCCACTTTGCCTTCATACTTGATCTGATAAACAAAATGGCCGTAAAGCAAACCAGAGATGTGACTAGCAAGGAAATGTGCCGTGTTCCCTTCACGATAGTTGAGATAAAGTTCATATATGAAGCCGTGATGCAATGACCATGGCTTTTTTAGAATCTTAGAGACAGCAACATAACCTAAAATTGCCCATTTCAGATTCTTCTGTAAGTTATACACATCAAGAAGTGAGGTACTGCCATAAAGATAGATCAATGTCAGTGACACAAAAAAGTGAAGTCGTCTGAACAGTGTCAAAGCAATCCAATGGGGGCATCATTTCCCCCCAGAATGGTGCTGGAATGTTTGAAAGTGACAGAGAAGAGTGGAGGGAAGTGTCATAAGGAGATATCATTTGTGGTGATGAATAGATTCACTAATAATTTTGGTGATGTAACAGCATGATCTGGGTCCATGTCTCACAAAGTCAGAGAATGAAATCAAAGACCAAAGAGGTAGACAAGAGGAATGGTTGTTAGGAAGACAGAAATAGCTTGCACAGCAGATTGAAGTGTCTGCTTAGGTAGACACCGGGGCTGGGGTTCAATCCCTGGTGTGCTGTGCTGGATCCACCCCTTGGGCATGCTGAGATGGCGATTGAGACTGGGTGCCAGGTAGCATGCACCTGTAATCCCAGCCCTTGGGAGACTGAAAACAGGAGGATCACTATAAGTGCAATCTGTGTAGTGAGGACCCTGTAAACCCTGTACTAAATTCATTTAAAAAAAAATCACATAGAAATAGCATGCAATGGTCAGGACGGGACCCAAAATTGGGTTGACATAGATCTTTTGCACAGAAGTCTTTATTAAAAAATTACCAGAGCTCAGACCACTCTGAGGCAAAGTAAAGTTAAGTTTTAGGACAAAAATAAGCTTACTTAAACTAGAAATGTGCCTACGACGAGTCAAGGCACATAGAAAGCTTACGTCTGCAGGTGCCTCTCACCCAAACTATAGTTTTACGATGTAGATACAAATATAAGAGTATGCATGGTTAATTGGATGAAGATGTGTGGTTTATTTTCTGTTTTTGAGACGAGGTCTTGCTCTGTATTCCAGGTTGGCCTGGAGCTCCCTACATAGCCAAGGCTAGCTCTGAACTCATGATCTTTTTGCCTAAGCCTCTCAAATGCTGCGATTGTAAGCATGTACCACTATGACCCATATAAATGCCTCAAACACTAATAAAAAGTCTAGCTTTGTCACATTGATTTATGTATGTTCCTCAGATGACCTGGGGTAGAGGATATCAATAAATGAATATTTTGTGAGTTGAAAACAAATTAACATAAAAAGTTGGGGATTATGTTCCTATAAATAAAAGAGACAGAAACTACATGATTGGGCTTTGATTGGAAATCACCTTACCTGTTTTGGTCAGAGGAAGGTTGACTAGTTGCCGAATCACACTGTTCTCTGATGATCTCAGAAGTAGCACAATATCAGTTGGAAGAGTGTCTCTATTTTTAGCCAAAAATCCATTTGCACTGTAGAGGACCTGTTGATTCAGGATGCTGTTGTCATGACCACAATCAGAATCAACATCATCAACATCAATATTTACTGAGTGTTTTTACTCTATGCTGGCAATAGGGATAGAAAGATTACAAAGATAATCCCTTATAATTTGACTGGAAAAGTGAACTTCTGTATATGAAATGTGTCCTACAAGAAATAACTTGTGTCTCACTGATTTTATTTGGCTCACACCGTAGTTTGATTCTTCCCATTACATTGGAATTTGGTATGTTTCTTTTTTATATTTGGAGGGATGAGAAGTATTTGTGTTTACCAAGGCATTCCTGATTCTATAATAACTATCCATCTGCACTGATTGGCTATGATTGACTTTTACCTTAGTAGTGGCATCTAAACAGATAGTGGGTGTTTGTGTTTCTGATACTTCAAATAATCTTAAGATGTCTTAAAGATGAGAGTAATTCACAGACTTCTGAAGGATAACCCAAGAGGGTGGTTGTTATGTATTGAACTGTGTTCCTCCACATTCATATCAAAATTCTCTGCATGCATACAGAAAAAAGGCCACATGAGGACAGTGAGACGACAGCTGTCTGTAAACCACGAAGGAGGCTGCAACCAGGTGCTACTTGGATCTGGAACTTCCAGGCTCTAGAACTGTAAAGAAAAATGAATTTCCACTGCTTAAGCCACCCTACCTATGACATTCTTGTTATGCAGCCTCATGAAACTAAAAGAGTTGTTTAAAAATATTGGACAGCTGCCAGGGAGATGTCGCAGTGGAATAAGTGCTTCCATGGCAAGCGCAAGGGCCTGAGTTGGATTCTAGGTTCTGCCCCCACAAAAAAAATTGGATAAAATAGTCACAGACAATTACTGATGCAGAGTCTTGAAAGAGGCTTCATTTAGAAAATTTTATGCTCAAAGTCCTAACAGAGGTTATAATTTTCAAGGTTTAAGGTCTACACTTTAATGACAAAAGTCTGTGGAATATTTGAAGGTTGCCAAACAGAGTAGTTGCCATTTTGATCATTTTATTTTTATATATTTTCATTTTCCCATCCCTTCATCTGAATGTCTTCTCTACCTTGATTTGAAATCTGCTAGTATTTATGACATCACTGGGAGGGAGTGGCCCATTATTCTGCAACAATGAAGGGAAGGGAAGCGTTCTCTGCATGTAGGACTCAGTCAGACCTAAGGCTCTTTGGTGTGTGCATGTGTCTCAACCGATGAGTGAACATTTCTTCCTCCAATCATGTAACAGTCCATCAGCCAACTCCACCTAACTGGGTTAGCTCTGCTCTCTATTCCTTTTTGTATTGAGAGAGAGGAGAGATAAGGGCTTCAGTAGAGAGAGAGGAATTAGAAGTCTGAAAAGCACAGTACAGCTTACACAAAAGACTCTTAGTACTGTTATATAAAAAATTAGGTAACCCTTGCCAGCTAATCACTTACAGCCAACTCTTATAATAAGAAAGATAAACTCTGAGTCTTGGCTCCTTCTTTCATTTTTTCTTTAGTTTCTTAATGAAATTTCCTTTACAAAAACTAGAGCTTACTGTTACAACTCTGTCATAAGACAAGGATTTGTTTTTTACCTTAGTAACAGATCAGAGGTGTATGCCTTGCAGTGCCAGTGGTCTCCAGGGGCAATGGCCGACAAAGGCTATGAGAGACTGCAGGGTCCTGAAGAGCAGAATGGGGCCAGGTGGGGCCAGAAATCACTGGCCATTTCATTACAACCATCTACCACTATTTTGGACTTTTTTGGGGGGTCTTTTTTAGAGACAGGGTCTCGCTATGCAGTTCAGGCTAGTCTTGAGCTCATGTTGTAGCCCACATTAGTCTCAAACTCACAATGATTCTCCTGCCTCAGCCTCCCAAGTGCTGGGATTACAGGTGTGTGCCACCACATCTGACTTATTTTGGACCTTAGTTTCCATGGCAATCCTCATTATTTGATAAAAGGTTAAAAAGAAAATTAAGTTATAATTCTTGAGAATTCTTACCTTTCCTGCATAATGATAAATTCCAAAACTAAGTTCCATTCTTTTGGGTCTCCAGAAGTACTGTGATTTTAGATTACCTTCAAATTTTTCTGTAAGAAAAAAATGTCAATAATTAAAACTCCAAATAACATGCATGTAGAAGATCCTCAGAAAAAACTGGCAGTTTGCATCATTTCTTTCACCATCACATACAGTACACAGGAAATTTTATTTTATATTTTTATGAATTTAGGGCAGGGTGTACAGGATGTACAGGGTCTTACTACATAGGTTGGATTTGTTGTGATTCTCCTGTTTTCAGCCTCCCAAGCTCTGGGATTACAGGTGTGCGCTACCACACCTAGTCTCAATCACGGTTCAGCATGCCCTGGGGGTGGGGCTGGAATGGCAGGCAGGAGTTTGAGCCCCAGCCACTGTGCTCTGCCTATGCAGGTGCTTTAGTCTGCTGAGCTATCTGGCTGGCCCTCTACACTGGAAATTTTTTATAGCTAATCTATGCATATTTGGAACATTGTTATAAGTAGTAAACAAAAGACTCATGATCCTGAATTTTTACCATTGCATCATGGTTTAGGGCAGTTGTCAATCTTAGAAAACATCAGAATCACTCTGAAGACTAACACATGGGCTGCTGGCTCCCACCCCACGTTCCTGATTGAACAGGTCTGGAAAGGGGGCCAACAATTCACATTTCTAACATGTTCCTGGGTGCCACGGAAGTTCCTGGCTCGAGATCTGTACTTTGAGAATCGCTAGTCTAGATGAAGGGAACTGCTTTGAGAATAAGCTGCTGAAAAGCTCGTCAGACCGAGTTTGGTGCTCAGTCTTGAATCCCAAATTTTGGTGGCTTAGCCACCCTTCCACTGGAAGAGCTGGAGGTCACTATTAACTATATATGAAGCACAAAAATCCCCAGAAAAGGCAGTTACATTTCTGTGACAGTTCTAAGACATTCAGATAACTTTGTATTCTACATCCTAGAAAGAACACTTTGATATGTCAAGAGACTCCTATGACGTTACGTTTCCTATAACCTTGGTTTTTTTCCCCATTTATAATTCTCCAATTAGAGGAGAGAATAAGTGAATCAGTGAGTCAGGAGAGAGCAACATTATAGACTTAATGGTAGAAAATAGGATCTGCATATCACCAAAAATAAGAAAAAACTGCAAGTATTTGTTAAAAATAATATCTCTCATCATCAGGGAATATGGTATTCTACATCAGAAAGAGACTTCCTCGGTTGCCTGAAAACTCTGAAGTTCTTTCCTTTATGAAATTGGACTTTTCAATTTTAACTATTTTGGATGATAATCTTTCTAAACATATTATACACATCTCTGTCTTCTCAAACAGAAAAACTGAATACATTAAGTTTCTCTTTGATGACTCAGGATTATTACCACAAACACTTATTAGTGTGCTGAACCTCAAAAGTTATTAAGGTATCTGAGGTTGATTGCCTCTATTAAATAAATGGCTCAAACATCACAGATGAATTTGTTTCTCATTTGCTAGCTTTCTCTTTTCAAATTCTAGATCTCTCTTTCTACATTGCCCACCAAATTCTAATTTCAGGTTTGATAAAATATAAGGTCTTCTAATCTGGGATTCATTCTGTGGTTGAGACTCTACCATAAAATAAGGAGAAATCCAATATCTAACCTTGTTTAATTAATCACTAAATATTTTTTGTCATCATAAACATCCACTAGTCCAGGCATTGGACCCAAAGTCTCTTCTTTGTGATAGTTATTTTCTCCTAGACTACTTAAATTTTTTTTTTAAAAAACACCTAGAATTATATGACTGTATTTATAGAATCATTAAATCATTCTGGATTTAAAACTCACCTATAAGAGTCTGGTCAGTGGCCTTGGGAAATCGACTTTCTTCATCAAGTAGGGATAGTAAACCCATTGGCTTCTGCAGAAACATATCTAAAAGGGGTCGGTTATCTTCATATTCAATAACTCTAGCATCAACATCTTCATTTAGATATTCATTCTATAATATGTCATCACACAAACAGAAAGATACATTTAAATTGTGTGAGTCATGTATAGCCTAAGAGTAATTACCTAAAATTTTACTTTACATACATTATAATAAATTGTCATCTCTGACATTGCCCTTAAACTGAGGGTATCATTTTGTTTTTCTCTCCACAGAATTGTTAGCATCTTAAAATCAGCACTGATTATACTTAGGACAGTCTCTATTCTAGAATTACAGACACTTCAGTGTTCAAATTATGGGAGCATATTAATGAAAAGTAGTAAGATTACCTTCCAGAATTTATAAAACATGAATTATGTATCTCAGGGCTGCACTCTCCCTATCAGGTCTCTCAAGAACATTTACATAGCTTTGCAGTTATGATTTCAAATATTTAGATTTCAGCGAGGTAGGTAACAGTGGGTCATGGCTTTAGAACAGCCAAGGCTTTAGAAGAAATGACACATAGTTTTGCATCTGGATCTGCCACTTCACTGGCCATGTGCAATCCACTGAGGTTTTCTTACCCTATAGCTTCCCTCTTCTTCTTCTTAATTTAAGGTAAATCTCCAAAGTAAACACATATGGTACACTAATAATCATTTGTTACTGGGTAAAAGATGTATGAAAAAAAATAACCATGGACTATGGGACTGTAACACTAGCACAAAGTAGATGCCAGTGACCAACTTTAGAAAAGGGACATGAAGATGGATGGGGTGTCCAGCTTTCTTCATATGACTTTGGTCCAGTGCTGAAGTGAACTGGGACTGGCAGTGCTTATGGTGGTGGTGGTGGTGTCAATGGTTTTCAGGTGATAAAGCGAGTTCCACCACCACACACGTATAACGAATAACTTCTGAGTTGGGGAATATGTCCTGTCTTTCTTACAGGCTCATACTATAGGAATTTTTCACAATCATTTAAATATATTTGTTAATTCATGAAATATATACATTGCACATTTTGCAACAAGGTACTGTGGTCAATAGGAAGTAGACATTAAAAAAAGCTGTTTTAGCATATTTAAAATAGAATTTGGGTGATAATGCAAGATAACATATGGTCGGTAGATGCTACATATAATACACTATACCAGTTTAGGGAAATAAATTTATTTCTGGTAACTTTAAATTTAGCCACTGGCAGGTGGGGCCACTTGGTAAGCTGAAACATTTACTTACTATGGGAGGAGTCTTGTGAAACTGAGCTATTATTTCAAGGATGCCATGAGAAAAAAATTATACATATATTGCCTTGTGTGGTGCTAAGGATTGAACTCAAGGCTTTGTGCCCGCTAAGCAAACCCTCAACCAGTGAACTACAATCCAAGTCCAATGTGCATTTTTTAAGTAACACAAAGTCTTGGGTAAGGGGTGTAGCCCAGAGGTAAAATGTTTGTCCAGCACACAAGAGGCTCTGGGTTTGACCCCTAGCACTGAAAAAGAAAAATGATGTATAAAAACACAGCAAAATCTGGGGCCCAAAAGGTAAAGAAACAAAAACACATTTAATTTATCCCGTACAAGAAAATGAGCACAATATTGTGAAGTTTCATAGCCTTTTCATTTGAAGGTAACCTTGGAAGAAGTCTGTATACCTAGAATTATTTCACTGCTAGACACATTATGTTGACAGCACATAATAGCTTAAATCACCACTGCAAAGTTCAGGAGAACTTTTGTATGCTTTATATAAAAAGCACAGGAGGTTACGGTGTAAACTGATGCATTTGTCATTTCTATTTGCCTGTGTCAAAATCCATAGAATGTTTCTGTGGCAGGTCATACAGAGCAGAGATTAGTAATTTGGAAGACAATGGGATCTTTTTGAAGATACCTGCTAGTGACAGAAACTCCAGGAAATGCTGGAAACAAAGCTATTGTCACAGTTATACAGAACTTATGATAATCATGATTAGAACAATTTATTACATAGTTTATAGAAATCATGATAGCAAAATTTGTTTTAAGGCCTATGTGGAAAAACAAAGCTCATATCTCCTCAGAAAGTCGTCCCGTAAACCCTGTATATTAAGATATATTTAAAGCAGAAGAGTTACTATTTTATTAAAGTGGAAGTGGTATTCTCTGTCCAGATTGTCTGAGTTGCTTGTTGATAGTGGATAGATGACCAGTTCTTTGCAACACCCATCAAAAAGGCTAGGGAAGTCAGGAGACTTGGAAGTTAGGAAATACCTTACCCTCAAGGTCATTCCTGTTTTGCACTGAATTTACGGTTATTTGTGGTTATGAAAAATCCCACAGGAGATGCAATTCCACAGCCATGTCCTAAATAATAAATTTACATTTTTAGGGCCCAACTGAGACCCTAGAAGAGATTCAAGATCACTACACCAAGCCATCAGACTCATGAAGCAGCACAGAAGGATGAGGCCATGGCCTGAGGGAGGCTGCGTGCTTTCCACAGGACTTCCAAAGCAGATGCAAATTCAAGCATAGATTACTAGCACAACAGCTGGTGCTATCACTTAGTCTCTCCTTTTCAGAGAGGCTTTTCCTTCATCTCTCACACTAGTCCAGTCACTTCTCTTTCTCAGCTGACCAGTCTCCACAAGCCCTACAATGCTCGACATTTCTATTGTCTTTTTATAGTATTTCTACTTGTTTACTAATCAGTCTCATTGGAATGAAAATGCCTGTGTTGACACCTGAATCCTCATTGCGTTAGGAGATAGCAACTTTTGAAAAAGGCAAGTGGAGAGCCAAGGGACTGGGGTTTGACCCAGGCACCACAAGACTGGGTGTGGTGGCGAGTGCCTGCATTCCCAGTGCTTGGGAGGCTGAAAACACTGGGATCACTACAAATCTAATCTGTGCAGTGAGACCCTGTAGACCCTGTACTAAATGCATAAAAAAATTTATTAAAAACAAAGAAGAAGCCAAGTAGAAAGAGCTCATAAGCGTGAGGCTACTGGCCAATGTAACTGGTGTCCTTGTAAGAAATGAAACAGACACTAGGGCTGTGCAGAGGAAAGGTCAGGTGAAGACACAGTAAAAAGGTAGCCATCAACAACCACAGAGAGGGTTCAGGAGAAACCAGCTCCGCCAACACACTGGGTCCAGATTTTCAGCCACCAAGTGTGAGAAAATCACTTCCTGCTGGTCAAACAGACTTTCCTTTTCTTTCTTTCTTTCTTTCTTTCTTTCTTTCTTTCTTTCTTTCTTTCTTTCTTTCTTTCTTTCTCTCTCTCTCTCTCTCTCTCTCTCTCTCTC